>NC_134487.1:174746102-174838602 GCF_040206685.1 Ascaphus truei | reverse complement strand
ACATCCCTTGTAGTTATGTCAGGGCTAGGATCAGGGCCACCAACAGAAATATTGGGGTCCAGGACAAATGAAAGACACCCTCCCCACTTTAACCTCCAACTCCATGGTGAACTGAGGCTCCCTGAGGGGAATATACTGTATAGAGAAAAGTAAACCCAGTTATGGGCACTCTCTCCCCTTAGTGGGTGTATAATTACATTATTAAAAACAACTTTATTAACCTAATCATTGAAATAAATACATAGTGAAACAACGACGCAGAGCTATATCCTTCAACACATGTTTTGGGTGTCAGGATCTTAGAATAGTTGAGGATTGTTATTATTTATAAATATGTAACAGCCTCTGGTGCAGTGACCAATACAGAAAAATAAATCACCCCTTTAGTAAGTATTGTGATTTAGAATGTATAAACACCATCCATTACCATCCTGATATATAAAGTCAATCTACATGTATAGACCATAGTTTATCCAGGAGTGATATATATGTTAATACCAACTCCAAATTAATGGTCTTATCAATTAGACATAAAGTAGGTATATAGTAACTTATTATAGGTACTTGTCTAATGATAAGATATATTACCTACTGTACAGTATAACATACATTTTATATCTAATGTATAAAGCAAAGAGGAATCTTGTACTACAAACAAGTCTTCTTATTTTGATTCATACCATAGTCAGTAGTTCAGGTAAACCACCCTGTTGCTTATGCAGCTGTTATAGAGTTACTCTGGGTCAATGCCCTATAGTGAGCTTGTTTTGCCTCAGTAGAATCAAGTCATCAGTGTAGTACAATGACATACAGCATCACCCTTAATGATATATATTTGAGCTTCTGTGGAGTAAACATGCCCAGTCTTTTTTGACGTCGTCTTGCCATGGTGACGCGTCACAGCATCGGAATCACGGTAAGTTTTGGTGTTGCAGAGGCCTCACGTGATACCCCTGCATTTCATGTAAATGCCTTGGGGAAGAGCATGGGGCCTCTGCAATCTCCTGCGCGCCTCCCCACCCCCCATAGAAATCTCACGCCACCCAGTTTGCGCACCCCGGGCCTCGGGTATAGGTAGGGACTTAGGGGCAGGGAGGGATACAACAGAGGAGGAGCCGACTGTGTCTACCTGCATCCTCGGAAGCTTGTGAAGGGGCCCATAGAGGTGCCTGTCAGAGAGGGCCTGCTGGAGGGTTCCTATGGTCTTTTATAGTAGCTGGGGCCGTCGTAGAAGACATTTTATCGGACACATGGAAAATCAACCAATCATATTGGTTCATGTTCCATGGGCTTCCCTCCATTTATTATGACATCAGAGATTTTGCCAACCAAGAGCTCCCCCTGGTTAGCAAATTCAAAATGTTGTTAAATGTGTTGTATGTTATACAGTATGTTATCACATATTCCATGTTGGTTTGGCTTATCTTTCCTATGTATGTAATAGCCATTACATACATACTGTAGGCCAAGTACATCTAACCCAGTCTGGATTAGGTGATTTAAAAAATTTAAAAAAATAATAGCCATTACATACATACTGTAGGCCAAGTACATCTAACCCAGTCTGGATAAGGTGATTTAAAAAATGTGGTATATTTTGGAATGAGGCCGGTTCCGAGAAATATTGGGACTTGATGATTAACACCAAAATGACAAAATTTGAGGCATTTAGTTCTGTTAATGCCAGTATCAATATTTTTATTGGCTTTGGTAAAAAAAAAATATGCTGTTTTTTTATTTCAAACATTTTTTATTGTTTTTGTGGTATCACATCAAAACTTTGAAACAGAAAGAATAATGTACATAAATTTCATCTGAACAATAGAACTATCTTTTTTGGCATTTACAGTAAACATATATTCTGACCATAAGATCTTAAGACATTTCATTTAAGCCAACAGAAACCCCATCTTATCTTTCGAACATTTAAATACTTCTGGGCCTCCAATCGGGCGGCTACTACATTCAAAGTTTTTAAGTGCTTTATTACTTGAAAGATGTGAAGAATAAAAGAAGAGAGAGGGGGGGAGGAATAGGGTAAGAAAGGAGGGGGGAAGGGAGATAAGGGAAGGAGCTCGTCCCATTTATCTCCCCAGCGTCGGCTCCAGTATTAGGTTTTACCTTTGGTTGAGATAGATTCCTAGGCTCTATTTTTCTAGTTAACAGGCCATGAGTCCCAGACCTTATAATGCTGGTCTGTTTTCTGGCTAAGGCTAAGGTCCCAGTGCCTCCGCTGTACGCGCGCCCGCGAGGCTGGCGGCGCGTGCAGCTGATTCCCTGGTCTGCAGTGAGCTACAGGGAGAGAGACCAGGGGTGGGCATGGCGGGGGAGTGATGGGGGCACGGCCATGACATCACCCGGCAGGTTTGCCCTCATTGGCTGAACCGCCGGGGGGCGTGGCCTAGCGCTCCATCGCGAGTCCTGCTCTCAATTCTATTGAGAGCAGGAAAAACTTTCGCCACAGCGCTCGGCCCCTGCTCGCAGTGGGCCCGGCGCCATTGAGGGGAGGGCTCTCGTGCCTGCAGTGTCCGCCACAGCGGGCGCTGCAGTTGCATGCGGGGACAAACCCTTAGGAGGGCTGAGAGGCGCTCCATCATTTTGATCTCCTTAAAGCTGCAGTTCAAGCAATATCCTGCAAGTGTGTTTTTTTTAATAAATCAGTTGTAGTAAGAAAAAATACTTTTAGCATTTTCCGTTTAAAAAAACAACAACTTTGAAAGACCAATTTTCTTGTATTCTATTTTAACAAGCATGTTTGTTGCTATAGCAACCATTTACATTCCCCAGATCTAAAGATGTCGTCAAACTTTGCCGATCAATAGACAGAGAACGAATTGACCGACAGCTATGCAGTTCTTTAGGTAAGTAGAGATTGCCCACATGAAACTATTGAAGTAAAAAAAAAAACTAAAAAAAAACTAAAAACGGGAGCTTGAACTGCAGCTTTAATTCTGCGGATAACCGTTTGCTTTGATGGGGCTTTCAATTTTTTTCATGCAGATGCTATTGAGCAGCATGCTGCAGTGAGAATGAATGCCGCCAATTTCCTTTGAGGGGTCATGAGTCCTTCTATGGGTTTGGCCAGTAGAAAGGACAGCGGGTCCATCTCTATGCTCTCCCCAGTAACATCTTGGATCATATTTCTAATCATGTTCCAGAAAATCTGGAACTGGGGACAAAACCACCATACATGTACCAGATCTCCTTTGTGGCCACATCCTCTCCAGCAGAGATCAGGTACAGTAGGCCGGGGGAGATTTGGCTCAGCCTACTCGGGGTTAGGTACCATTGAAATAATATTTTATAAATATTTTGTTTTATAGTAGTACAAATTGAAGTTTTTGCTGCTGATTCCCAGATATCCTCCCAGTCATCTTTATCTATTTCAATATTGAGGTCTTCAGCCCATTTTTTCAATACGCTGTTATTTGAGGTACTAAGTTGATTACTTGCACCATAAAAATAATGCATTTTTTGTCTAAAATGCTGCATTTTTTGCACTAAGGGCTCTGATAACTGTAGGTCATTGACTTTAGGCAGAATATGGATCTTCTGTGAATAATAGGCACTCGGTTTACTGCCCCTCATCTAGCATTCAAGCCCAACACAACACAAATCAGAATGATTCAATCCATTTAATCTTAGCTAATGTAAGGCTAAAACATGTTCCAAGTAGTTTTCTTTTTACATAACGTGCTATCCACGGGAGAAGTAAACAATAATTACATTCTCAGAAAACCATTATGGCCATCTTATTTAAGTGAAAACCAAACAAAAGGCTCTAGAAATCTACAGACCATGCCAGATATGTTTGTGAAGGTTTACTGTTATTTAAATCAGGAGGAAAAGTGACCTTACTGTATGAAATACCCAGGAACTTTGTTGTTTTTCATAAGCTTGGTTCCATTCACTGCCAGAAAAGGATGTGACGCCAATGTATATACAGACATATTCACATACATCATAAATTCCCTTATAGGGCACAATTTAGCCTATTTTTACAGATCTTATTTAGTTTGAGCACAATGGTACTCTGACGAGGTCTAGGTCTGGAGCAATGAATAGGAAACAACTTGTAGTGAGAAATTTCACATAATGAAATCTAATCCGCACAATAATGTTTACAAATCGCCTTTTTCCAGTGAAAGCAGGACTGCCAGGAGTCAGAACGCATTTCTGATTGAGTTAGAAAATAGATAAGGAATGAATTGAAATCTCATGATTATATGGAGATAGATGATTATTTCTGCGTGTAACCTCCCGTTTCTGAAAGAGCCTATGAGCTTCTTGAGGTTCATTTAAAGGTGTGACTATTTTTACTTCTGACTATTCTGAGATAAATAAATGCAAATATCTTGTAAATTGCTGTTCTTAAAATAGCAGTGCTAACTGACTATAAGGCCACTGTATTTTTTCCCTTACTTACTTAATACAGTTCTCCTTTCTCCTAATTTATTCTCTTTCTTTATATCTATGACATAGGGCCTCATGCTGTAAGCGCCGATAAGCCCTATCTCGCCAAAAAATCCTACTGTTATTCAGTAAGCCCCGAGAAGCTGGCGAGAATAAAAAAACTCGCCTTTTTTTTTTGGAGGAAAACAAAATCCGACGACCGCTTGGCGAGAAGCCAGCTTTTCCAACTCGCTGTATTATTTTTGCCCCGCTCAGCATCTCGCAGCTGATCGCCGCTCAATAATGGCGAATTTATCGCCAAATCGCCTCGGCACAAAAAGTTGGCAAGAAGCTGGGGATGAGCGGCGAGGAGCGGCGAGACGGGATTTAGAAATAATCTGGCCCTTTTCCTGCCTCGGATTGATGCCGGGAGACTCATTAATATCAGCACCGAAGAACCCCGGCATGCATCCGATGCAGGAAAAATGCATTACAGCCACATCATTACCTTAGCGGCTAACCGCTAAGGTAAAGAAGGGGTTAACCACCTGTGCCATGCTTATTGTGGGTAGCGGGGGGGTGTGAAGGCCCTTGGTGGGGGTTTAGGGCTTGCGGGGGGACTGCGGGTGGACTTAACCCGTCATTACCTTAGCAGTTAATACTGCTAAGATAATGAAGGGGTTAACCCCTCCCGCTACCCACCCGCAAGGTCTAAACACCCATCCTTTGGGCTAATACCCACTTCACCCACCCCTGCTACCCAAAATAAAAACACTACAACCTACAGCCCCACTACCAACCTCCTATGCCCTCAATGAACATTACTATATCAAATACACCACCCCCCCCCTCCTCCCAACCCCTAACACATACAGTACAGTAATGGGCAAAATTACTATTATCCATATATGGATAATAATGCATTTGCCCATTTAAAATACAATAAGCAGAATAAATAAAATAAATACATCTTGCACTCATCCCTGCAGGCACCCACGATGAAGGCTGTCCTCATCCTCACCCCGTCCCTGCCCTCCGGTGCTGAAAAAAAAAACATAAGAATAAAAAAAGCCAATCAAATTGTCCCCTAGCCCATTAATCCACTTAGCGGTTAGTAACCACCAGAGTAATTAAGAGGTTAACCCACCCTCACCCACTACATACCTGGGAGGCCTAACCACCCTCCCCCACTACCCACCCGGGAGGCCTACCCACCCACCCTTGGGGACAATACCCCCTTCACCCACCCCCACTACCCACATTAAAAACACTACAGAGAATAGCTCCACTACCCATCTCCTAGGACCCACAAGAAACATTAACATATTTAATAAACAATGCACCACACACCCTCTGTGCCCCTCATAAAACATGATTTATTATTTTACATACAGGCTTAAAACCCCAGGCCTATGGTAGTCCCCAGTGGTCCCGACGGGTGGGTGTCCGCAGGCCCCATAGTGCACCAGTGGGGGAGCCCACAGGGTCTGGGGGGTCTCCGGGTAGTCCCCGCTAGGCGCTGTGGGACTCCAGGTGGTCCCCGCGGGTCACCGTTGGCCACAATGGGAACTAAATCCCCAAGCTGATTGGCTCAAGTACGTGTGACTCCCTTTGGATGACGTCATATCCTTTTGTCCCCCAAACCTCTGTCACATCGTCTACTACAGCCAATCAGAGTTGGGATTTAGTTTCCACGCTCTGATTGGCTCAAGTACCATGTGATGGCAGCCATCTTGCTTTTGATGACATCATCTTAGAGGGAAATGAAGCACAGCCATTCTGATTGGCTGGCATCATTCCCTTTAAATGACGTCACCAAAAACCCCCACAAAATCACATAGTTTTCACTGGCCAATCAGGGCTTTGGGAACCATTTGATGGAAATGTGATGTTATAGGCCTATAAAAGCCTATGACACCACATTTTAGCCAAGGAGGAAGGACCTCCTGCCGTAAAAAGAGGACAAGGGCGTGCCAGATGAAGACACAGATGAAGAGGAAGAGACAGATGAAGACCCCGAAGACCCAGAAGACCCAGAAGACTGATGATATGGATTTCAAATTTAAATAAGAAGACAAAGAAAGAAGTTAAAGCTTGGGCTTTTTTTTTTACCTTGTTCCTGTGCGTGGATTGGTTCGTGAGTATGCGGTGTCCCCGGGATTCGGAGAGTGAGGTCAACTAAAGGTACACTGGCGACACACTTTATTCGAGCTTGGCTAGTCCCACGAATTCGGGTATACCCGGGTGTATTGAGGTTTGTGACTGTTTTCTGCCCGAGTGCATTGAGGTATTTTCCAAGCAGGGATTGAAGCATTTTATTCCCGCTGGCTGCAATAATGCACAGTATATATATATATACTGCATTACAATTCATGAATTTATGCCATCTGGTAGACACGCGAAGCATTGCAGCCTATTAAATCCTAATCATTATCATTTAACAGATCAGCCGCCCATCAGCCAGGCATGAACCCAGGCTGGGAAGGCAAATGCAACGGGGCTTGTCAGAGGTGAGGAGTGGCGCATTCCAGGTATCTGCCAGGTACATACCGGGTATTTGCTCGAATAAAGTGTGTCGGTGCAGTAAGTAAAAATATTAATGTATGTTATTTTTATTATACAGGTTTATGATTTGTTTTTTAATGTGATAGTTTTTTTAATGCCCATTTATTGCCCCTGTGTTTATCTATGTCACTATGGAATACATACATACAGGGACTATCAATGGTTGTTTTGCTTTTTTATTTTGAATGTAACCCTATTAGGGCCTGCGGTGACCCGCGGGGACCACCTGGAGGCCCACAGTGCTTAGCAGGGACCACCCAGAGGCCCCCAGACACCCGTGGGCACCCGCCAGGGTACACTGTGGGGCCTGCGGACAACCGTCGGGCCCACCGGGGACCCCCGACTGCCTGGGTCATTAAGCCTTTATGTAAAATAATAGAAAAAATCTTTATGGGAATTTATGTATTAATGTTTATTAAATATGATAATATTTAGTGTGGGGCCTATGGGGTGGGTAGTGGGGTTGTTCTTTGTAGTGTTTGTATTGTGGGTAGTGGGGGTAGGTGAAGGAGGTTTTGTCCCCAAAGGTGTGGGTGCTTATGCCTCCCGGGTGGGTAGTGGGGGTGGGTGGTTAGGCTTCCCGGGTGGGTAGTGGGGGAGGGTGGGTTAACCCCTAAATTATTCTAGCGGTTACTAACTGCTAAGGTGATTAAGGGGTTAGGGACATTAGATTGTCGCTTTTTATTCTTCTATATTTTTTGCAGCACCAGAGGGCATGGACGGGGTGAAGATGAGGACGGCCTTCATTGTGGCAGCCTGGCAAGGGTGAGTGCAAGATTTATCTATTTTATTTCTGCTGCTTATTGTATTTTAAATCAGCAAATGCACTATTATCAATATGTGGATAATAGTAATTTTGCCCATTACTGTACTATATGTGTTAAGGGGTGGGGCGGGGGGGGTGTATTTATTTAAAAGTATTGATGTATTTGTTATTAATTTTTTGGGGGCACAGAATTGGTACTACAGGCAAGTGGGGACACCCGGACACCTGCGGGACCACCCGAGGGCCACCGCCAGCCGTTGTATAATTCCTGTGCATCCAAAAAATGAAGATATGTTATGTATGTTAGGGTGGTATAGGGATTGTTGGGGGCAAAGAGGTAGGGGGGTATATAAGATATTGGGGGCCTAGGAGGTAGGTAGTGGGGCTGTTGTGTGTATTATTGCTTATTGTTGGTAGCAGGGGTGGGTGAAGTGGGTATTAGCTCCAAAGGTGGGTGTTTAGGCCTTGCGGTGGGTAGCAGATTAACCCCTTTATTACCGTAGCGGTATTGACAGATAAGGTAATGAAGGGGTTAAGTCCACCTGCAACCTAAATACCCACCAAAGCCAAATACCCCCTTCACCCACCCCCGCTATCCACAATAAGCCTGGCACAGGTGGTCAACCCCTTCATTGCCTTAACGGTTAGCCGATAAGGTAATGAAATGGCAATAAATGTATTTTACGTGCATGGGATTCATGCCGGGGGTCTCCGGTGCAGATATTAATGGGTATCAGCTCCAGAGCCCCAGAGATTTTTCCTAAGTCCTGTCTCGCCGCTCACCCGTCGCTTCTCCCCACCTTCTTGACAACTTTTTTTGGCGGGACGGTTTTGAGAGAAATTCTCAATTCTAGAGCGGCCATCAGCTGCGAAAAGCTGATCGGGGCCACTAGAATTGAGCGTGTTTGAAAAACTGTCGATGTGCGCTGAAAATGACTTTTCACCAAGCGGCCGCCGAAAAGTTTTTTTCATCATCATCATCAAAAAAAAAAAAAAAGGCGAGTTTTGCTCTTATCGGCAGCTTCTCAGGGCTTACTGAATCGAAGTAGGCATTTTTTGCATGAAGCTGGCAAAAGTGACTTCTCGGCGCTTAATGCATGAGGCCCTATGTCTGGTATTGGCTATTTAGGAATGCCACATAATTTGACTAGTTTGTTTTTATTTATTTACACTATTATTAAGTTGTGATATTTTTATTACATCTTTGTAAATTTATTTTTTTATTACAGGATGTATCATAGACTTTGTTTGTCTTCAAGAGTCCTTTTCTCTCCAAATTTGTCTTTAGTTCTTAATTTTCTTGTAGTATCATTGTATCAATACACTACCGACACACTTTATTGAAGTGTGGTCGGTACCGCAAGCCGGGAAATCTCCCGGCTTGCTAGTGGCCGCCCCTCGGCGTGCCGCGCGTCATAGACACGCGGTCACGCGTCATCGGGAGCGTGCCCCCCTGCACGCGTGTCCAGGGGCTCCCCGAGGGAGCCCTGGTGTCCCGCGATCGTGGGACAGCGGCAGGGGGTTCCGGGGGACCCGGCGGACCCGGCAGCGGTAGGGAGAGCGCCCCGATCGGAGGGCGCTCTTCCGCTGCTTCGGCGCGCGCCCGTCACACTCGGGCGCGCGCCAGGCTACTGCTGCGGCACAGAATGGGCAAATGCTCGAATAAACTGTGCCGCAGCAGTAAATGGTCATATGTTTTAGCATTCCATTAGCAATACACAGTATAGTATATGTATTAATGCATAATTAGAATCTGTACAGGGTAGTAAACAGATCTGTGGTGTTGAAATTATACTATTCTTTTTTATTTATGTATTTATAATGAGTTAGAATATCTGCCATGGACCTTCTATAGTTAGCTATGGAGACTGACTTAGAACTGTCATTCGTAGAATGAATAGTTGTATACATTCATTTGCTTGCATTCAGAGAATATCTTTTTGTTCCATAGTAAGTTCTATTGTTGTTATTTTTAAAAGGATTTTTTTGATACAGATCAGTGTACTGTATGTTGATACATTGTATATTATTATTGCTTTTTCATAGAGTCACATTTATGGTACGTCAAGTCCCCCCACCCGGATGGTGTCAATGTTCACAGCTGATACGTTTTTCTCCTGCGGTTTTAATTTTATTAATTCAATTTTCACATGGCACCTGGCGTCACGTCATTTCTGGTTTGGGGAAAAGGCTACATACTGTAAATCACCACTCACAATAGATTCACATACTTTCCAATGAAGCGCTGAAAGAAACATGAAACACATTAGAGTTCACTTACTCCATCTGTGCCATGTTGTCACTTTTTCATGAAATTGATTTTATTTAGTTTCGATAGCCCTCTCATCTTTTTGCTGCTGTGCTCCGTTTTTTTCTCTCACCGGATTTCCTGCATCTACATACAGCGTGAGGCACGCCAACACAGAATTGACGGCATCGGAGTGTGAGTATCACCATTTCCTTAGCACATTATGGTTTCTAACAGTGGGAGGAATTTTGCTGGACATTGTAAGTGTAAGCTCTAGGGAGGTAGTCCAATAAGGAAGAGAACCGGAGAGGGCTATTTATTAACAGTGGCTATCTGTATTATCAACCAGGACGTTACATATATATATATATATATATATATATATATATATATATATATATATATGAAAAAGAAAAGAAAACAAAGGCGCACACCTAGTGCATTAAAGTATAACAATTCGGTTTATAGAACAATAAAAACAGTCAAATGCCCAAATGCATAAGCTTAATACATTAATACATCAAGCAATAATCTGCAAAATATCCAATGCATTGAACATATCTCTGTAAATTGTAAAATACAAATATTTATCTAATCACATTTTTTGAAAGACAGTGTGGTCCTCATAACCAGTCTATTAGGATTTGCACTGCATTAAGATTAAAGCAATAGACTGGTTGAACTTTTGTAATTAACTTTTTAATTGTTTTATTAGTATATGCAAATATCTTTGCTATAAATACTGTGGGGACATATCCAATGGGTACCCCTGATGAAGTCATCATAGATGACAAAACGCGTAGGGCGTGGCTAAGACAGAGGAGTCATTTTCCCACGGAGATCTTTACTACGGGTTGAGAACTATTGCAGGCTTTGAGAGGCAAAGCAGAAGTTTGGATCCCTCTTTTTCCCGGTGGTGCAGTGACCAGAAGCAGGCAGCTGAAGGTACTGGTTCCCGGAGGGATTTCCTGTGCGGGGCACCCGACCGGGTGGACGTCACTTCCGGTTGCAGGAGACCACGCGGAGAGTACACAGGAGAAGGACACCATTGCTGAGTCGGACGGCAGTACTGGCCAATGAGAGCCTATCTCATACCTGCTTATATACCGTGTACACTTGTGAGTGGGCATTTGACTGTTTTTATTGTTCTACAGTATAAACCGAATTGTTATACTTTAATGCACTAGGTGTGCGCCTGTTTTTTTCTTTTCTTTTTCATAGGTATCAACAGGGAGTAGTGATCCCTTCTTAACGGGCTGCCTATTACCTGGATGCGTTCATTTGGAACAGGACTCTGTGTTTTTTAAGGTTTTCTACGGATTTTATCCATTGTTTTTACTTACTCCAATTTTACATATTTTTTTCAATATTTTTTACTATTAAAGTATTACTACATTGTTTTATATTTTTTAACATTTTTTTAAATGTTATACCTTAAGTTAACATAGGTTTTTAAATTTATATACCCATATTTGCCACCCCATTGGTTGTATTTCACAGTTAGGTAGACTTTATCACAGTTGTTAGGTTACAATAGAAGCGCTACTTTGATTTTTTGTTTTGTTTTATATATATATATATATATATATATATATATATATATATATATATATATATATATATATATATATATATATATATATATATATATATATATATATATATGCAAATATAACTGTATGCTCATCTGCATGTCTTAGGCAGGTCTGCAACCCCGCCTTTTCCCATCATCACCCAGCATACAGCACTTCCACTGCAGCAAGGGATTCTGGGAAATGACATGCAAATGAGCACACAGTGTCACTTTTTACTCATTCACTGTGTGCTCATTTGCATGTCATTTCCCAGAATCCCTTGCTGCAGTGGAAGTGCTGTATGCTGGGTGAGGATGGGGAAAGGCGGGGTTGCAGACCTGCCTAAGACATGCAGATGAGCATACAGTTATATTTACATATTTGCTTTCCTGTGGAGGGTTTTTGTCACTTTTTTTACTCACCATAACTTAACTCAGTATTATGGTTTAGCCTATCCCATAGCCTCTCTTGCATTCCCAGTAAAATCAACCCCACACTGATGAGACCCATCAAGGTCGAAACAGCTGTCTGTGGGTGGTTTTCTGGGTATGCACCTTAACCCTGGCTGTGCTCAAAGCTGTGACCATGCAGCAAGCTTAAGCCTATAGGGAACCATGTTAAAAATGGTTATTGAGGCAAAAAGTGACACTGTGTGCTCATTTGCATGTCATTTCCCAGAATCCCTTGCTGCAGTGGAAGTGCTGTATGCTGGGTGATGATGGGGAAAGGCGGGGTTGCAGACCTGCCTAAGACATGCAAATGAGCATACAGTTATATTTGCATATTTGCTTTCCTGTGGAGGGTTTTTGTCACTTTTTTTACTCACCATAACTTAACTCAGTATTATGGTTTATATATATATATATATATATATATATATATATATATATATATATATATATATATATATATATATATATACATATATATATACATATACATATACATATACATATACATATATATATACATATACATATATATATATATATACATATATACATATATATATATATATATATATATATATATATATATATATATATATATATATATATATTTAGCACTAATACAGAAAATACGTCCGGGAGCCCCTTAAGTGTTGTGACCCCATGTATAGTGGTTACGCTCCTACCATGAAGAGGACCCAGTTCCTCTTAGTGGATGGTCCCACTGTAGACCATTGGTTGGGAGAGGGCTAATTCTCCTCAGAAGAAACAGCAGAAGCCCTGTCAAATCAAAGATTTTGATGGTGGGTGCTTAAGAAGCCCGACCCTAAGTTTTTAAAGTAGAAATTATAGACTCCTTCCCGTTGGAAATAAAATATTGTCAGTCTGAGTCTCTCCTTCTTGGGTTTAAGATGTGTCGTCATCTCCACAGGGGGCTGAAGAGAAACACCAGGCCTCAAGTCTGAGAACAGGCCTAGGTACCATCCAGAAAGTCTTGGACCTGAGACAAAAGAATGAACCTGCTGTATGAACATCTGCAGTGACTACAATAAAGACGTCCCTGTTTTATATACCTCCTGCCTAAGTCTACTGTATACTGGGGGGAGACTATGACAGAGTGGTTCCACTGTGGGGCCTGTCTTCAGCCAAGCAAGAGCCTACAGTGGATGGAGGCGCTTGCATCAAGAGAGGAATAAAGCCTGAAACATACAAAAGCCTGTCCTGTTATCCCCACAACATTGTGGACCCTCAGATCTCCTGCAGCCTACATGTTCAATGCACCAACTCATACCTGGTTGCCAGCCAATCTCCCGATGGGGGGGGAGGGAAGCAGCGCTACACATGGGATCCAGCAATAAGGAGGTTAAACTCCTAGCTAGGCAAGCAGCTAGGATGTGTTTGTTAACTGCTGAGACTGCCCCCAACCAGCAGCTGTTCAAAGGAGCCTACCACTGTGAGAAGTGTTTTCAAAGGCTTTAAATAGCAGTCAGCAGCCTGATAGAACTGAGCCTCACCCCAATCAGCAAGGACGCTGGTTGGAACAATTCCCAGGCCTCCTGGACACAAGGCCTGTTGTCTGGATCAAGCTCACAGCCTGAGAGGGTCAAGAGAGAGACTTCGGGTCAAAGGGTGGAGGAGATTCACTTGGGGGCAGTTAGACCTAAGGGACCTGCCATGTTATACAGAGAGGTGGCTCGTAAGGTGCCTAACATTTGGGTTTTGCCCGGCCAGGCTGGTACCTGTAAACTGCTAAAATTTAGTAGAGCTGATATAGCCATTATCCACTGTCACGGGTGACAAGCACTTTTAATACCTGGATCCTTTGATTAAGCAAAGAGAAGAGGTAAAATAAATTGTGATTTATTTACAGAATGAACACACACACATTAGTTTACAATTACACTTGAAATACACTTAATGGGACAACGGCAAACGAAAAATCTTCTTCCCAAAACGAAATCTTGGAAACAAATGCCTCTAGGAGCAATTTCCCAGGAGTGAGAGTTACTCGCAAACAGAGCTGGACACAGTCTTTGGTCAGTGGTACCAGTCGCAATCACTGTGTACTCCGCTGAAACTGCTTTGTTCGTTCTGCCGCTGTAGTATTGGATCTTGGAACACCAGTTCTTACGAAATCTTTAAGCTTGTTATGAATCTTGTAGAATTTTAGAACTGTAGATGGAACTAATTCCTGATGGGCTGCACGGATTCTTAAAGAGTTTAAATCCCTATCTCTAACTAGTGCAACCAATCTCTCTGTGGGAATACGTTTTCCCACCTATCCTGGAGTTGCCAATACTTTGGAAACTTGGCAGAGGGGCTTCTCATTTTGCTAAGGGAATTTGCGAACCTCGCACCTTTGCCTCTTAGCATATGAGACCAAAACCCCTTACGTGCGACATTTTGTCTGAGCTGGCCAGACATCTGGCCCATTTGCCAGGACATTTACTAAGATGGGGATACTTGCATTACCCCTTCCCACTTAACACCTTAGTCGGCTGAAGTCTTTTAACTCTGGACATTTTCAGACATCTTAGCTCTGAGCCAGCGGGGTGTCTTAGAAGTCCGGGTTAAATATGCTTCGCTTACCTCGCAGGAATTTCCTGCTATGCATTTCTAAAGTACAGTGATTACAAATTCAGTGTTTCCTCTGTTTTGGCCGTCTGAATGATAATACCTTATGCCTATACTGTTTTAACAATTAAAATAGGGGGACTTTCATTCATCAATTTTTATATAACTTTATAAAAATTGCGCTATATACTTTTTCATGCTTTTACCCAACCAGCACTCACAGCAAATCTCACCGCTATGAGCTTCCTAGCCAAAGTTAGCTAAAAGCCGTGTACTGTGCTGCGGCCTACTGAATTTTAAAACATTTTTTTTTGCACGGTAAAAGGGAAACACTGCTACAGTAATACATTTCATATTTAGAAATAACATTATTCTCGCCATCTTAAACCTGGTGGGAGACACACAGACATTTTTATTACAATCACAGGGTTACTGCCATTATTGGGTCACAGAGCTGACAATCTACAATTCCCCAATAAGGCTCAGGGGCACCCAGCCGGGCACAATACCTTTATTTACTGGCCTGGTTACCCTTCACCGTCACATCCACCGCTACAGACAGTCCCATGGGTATGAGTTTCAAGATGTGTCGGGACCCATTATAGATGAGATCAAGGACAATAGGTCCAAATGGCTAAAACAAGCGGTGCTGGTGTACTATAGATCCAAAACTACACAACAGGAATTTATTAATGAGACCAGGGTCTGCACTATTATGAGGGAGTGGTGTGTGAGCAGGAGTATCTTTAAAAATTCAGTAGAACTTCGCCAGGTGCCAGATCCCCCAAAAATATACTTTGTGTGGACCAAAGATTTTGATGGGCGGGTGCTTAAGAAGCCTGACCCTAAGCTTTTTAAGTAGAAAGTATAGACTCCTTCCAGTTGGAAGTGGTAACAGTGTTTTTCTCATTGCTGTAAACAGTAGATGAACTCTCACTATTGATGCCTGCCTTGCATCGTAGTGTGTGATGTGTTGTTTAACATCTGTATTGTATTTTAGGTTTCAAGCAGATGGATGATATCCCAAATTTGGTTCCCAGTGAGGACATGGGATTATTTCACCAGAGGGAGAATGTAACCATACCTGGTGGCTACCAGTTTGCCCTCCATGTCATGTAAATCTTGATAGATGCAAGCTGTGTCAGGCCCCTCCTATCTTGGGGTTACCCCTCCTCTTGCATTTTCCTTGAGTGGCAGGAGTGGAGGTGCGACAAGGTCTGTGTGTTGCCCAATCCGTGTGCAGACCTTGTGCCCTCCCCTTCAGCACTAAGGAAGAGGCAGTTCTAAAATATTGTCAGTCTGAGTCTCTCCTTCTTGGGTTTGAGACGTGCCCTCAGCTCCTCAGGGGTCTGAAGCGAAACACCAGGCCTCAAGTCTGATAACAGGCCTAGGTACCATCAGAAGGTCTTGGACCTAAGACAAAAGAATGTACCTGCTGTATGACCATCTGCAGTGGCTACAATAAAGAAGTACCTGTTTTATATACCTCCTGCCTAATTCTACAGTCTACTGGGGGGAGACTATGACAGAGTGGTTCCACTGTGGGGCCTGTCTTCAGCCAAGCTGGAGCCTACAGTGGATGGAGGCGCTTGCACCAAGAGAGGAATAAAGCCTGAAACATCCAAAAACCTGTCCTGTTATCCCCACAACATCGCGGACCCTCAGATCTCCTGCAGCCTATATGTTCAATGAACCAACTCACACCTGGTAGCCAGCCAATCTCCCTATGGGGGGAGGGGGGAGCAGCGCTACACATGGGATCCAGCAATAATGAGGTTAAACTCCTAGCTAGGCAAGCAGCTAGGATGTGTCTGTTAACCGCTGAGACTGCCCCCCACCAACAGCTGTTCAAAGGAGCCTACCACTGTGAGAAGTGTTTGCAAGGGTTTTAAAAAGCTGTCAGCAGCCTGATAGAACTGAGCCTTACCCCAATCAGCAAGGATGCTGGCTGGAACAGTTCCGAGGCCTGCTGGACGCAGAGCCTGTTGTCTGGATCAAGCTCACAGCCTGAGAGGGTCAAGAGAGAGACTTTGGGTGTTGTCGCTTACACAGGTAAGAGGGCTAATTATTAGTAAAGAGCTTAGCTCTCCAATCTGGAGTTCATGAACTAACATGTACTGTATGTTAGTTAGTGAAGGGCATGCACGATAGTTTAAAAAAAATATATTGAAGTATATAAAGGGACTCTTTCACAGTTACCTGCCCGGAATGTCACTGGAGAAGTGTGGTTGATGCCTCCATGTAACCAGTGCACAGTGTGGAGATCTGTTTAGCCATATATATGATATAGTATATACTGTACACAGGGCCGCCGACAGATTACCCGAGGCCCAGGATTACAGTTTTGACTGCTCCCCCACACCCCATGTTCATGATCTTGCAAGACCCCTCATTTATTTCGCCCTACCCCTCCCAAATATATTTCTCTCCCCCCACTCTTATCCTCGCTCTTGCTCACACTCAACTGAATTATCTCCCTCTTACTCAATCCTGCTCCCTCCTCTCTCATTCCCTCCTTCCTCCCTGGCCACACACAATTCCCCCCACAATAATTACCCCCCTTCACAAAATACATTCTAAGACTGCCCCCACCAGCAGCTGTTCAAAGGAGCCTACCGCTGTGAGAAGTGTGAGCGGGTGGTCTCTTTAGAGTCAGAGATTGCTGATCTGAAGTGGAAACTTGCAATAATGAGGGACATTGACAATCTTGAAAGGGGTTTAGTGTTCACTAGCAAGCCCTTGCTTTGACTAGTGGTACAGATGGTGGTGCTGTTAGTGAGGAGCAGGTAGGTAGCTGGTAACAGTTAGAAGGGGAAGCAGGGGCAATATGGAGAGGCAGGCCAGTTCTGAGCTGACCCATTCCAATAGATTTGCCGTGTTGAGTGAAGATATTTGGAGTGTCAGGGCAGAAATGGCAAGGCAGGGGGAGACTGATTCCTCCTGCAGCCAGGGAATAGTTCGTCAAGCACAGAGGGTACTCAGGATGCTCACATACAAAGAAATATTGTGGTGGTAGTGGACTCCATTATTAGGAAGGTAGATAGAGCAATCTGTTGCCGTGACCGCATGAACCAGTTTGTTGTCTCCTGGGTGCTCGGGTTTGGCATATAGTGGATCGTTAGACAGATTGTTGGGTGGCTGGGATTGACCCGGCGGTCTTGGTACATGTTGGCACCAAAGGCAAAGTTAGAGAAAGATGGAGGGTCCTAAAAAAGTATTTCAGGGATGTTGGCCAAAAGCTCCAAGGTAGTCATTTCTGAAATACTACCGGTGCATTGCGCTACCGCAGGGAGTTAGTCAGAGATTAGGGAGGTTAATGCATGGCTAAGAAAGTGGTGTAGGAAGGAGGCTTTTGGGTTTTTAGAGCACTTGTACTCCTTTTTTGAGAGATTCCATCTTTCTTCTAGGGACTGATTGCAACTCCATGAAGAGGGATCTTCTGTGCTAGGGGGTAGAATGTTAAAAAAAAGTTGGAGGAGATTTTAAACTAGGATGGAGAGGAGAGGGGAATAAAACAGATAACAAACTAAATAGAAAATATGAGGAACCAAGGGGTTATGGAGGTAGAATGGGGGCAAGTGCGAGTTTGACAAGCAGCAAAACACACATAGTAAATACAGATAATACTAGAAAACTTCTAAAGACTAAACCAAGATAGCACAGAAAGGAAGTAGCAGATAAGATAATAGTACAAGCTGAAAAAAAACTTATATGCATGCTTGCAAATGCAAGAAGCCTGACACATAAATGGGGGAGCTTTAATAAATAGCTGCAAGGGACCAGTATCATAGGCATTACTGAAACATGGTGGGATGAAACTCAGGACTGGGCAGTTAATTTAGAGTGTTTTTCCCTTTTTCGGAAGGATCGAGCAAATAGAAGAGGAAGTAAAGTATGCTTATATGTTAAACCGGATCTAAAGCCTATGATAAGGGAAGATGTTTATGAAGGGAGTTATGAAAATGTAAAGACCTTGTGGATAGAAATTAGCAGTGGAGGTAAAAGTATAAAGAAAATGTTTGTGGGGATATGCTATAAACCACCAAATATCTGTGAAATTGAGGAAGCTAAAATAATTTAGCAAATGGAGAAGGCATCAAAACTAGGTCATGTTTGCATAATGGGTGATTTTAATTATCCAGAAATAGAATGGGGCAATGAGATTAGCATTACTGCAAAAGGAAACAGGTTTTTAGGGGTGCTTAAAGACAATTATATGACCCAAATTATTGAGGAATCAACCAGGAGAGGGGCAATACTGGATTTGGTTATATCAAACAATGTAGAAGTAATAGCAAATATTCAAGTCCTGGAACATTTGGGTAACAGTTATCATAACATGGTCTCATTTGATCATGGATCATATGCGGAGAGACATTCAGAAAGTTTGGTCTGTAGAGCAGGTGTAAGGTCAGAGGTTGAAAAGTGAATTCATGTGTCATCAGCATAGAGGGGATATTTGACCACAAGAGATGTGATTAGGTCACCTAGAGTGAGTGTGCAAGAGAAAAGAGAAGAGGACTGAGGACAGAGCCCTCGGGTACCCCCACAGACAGATTGATAGAGGAGGTGTTAGCAAAAAGACACACTGAAAGTACGATGGGAGATGTAAGAAGAGATCCAGGATAGAGCTTTGTTATGAATACCAAAAGTATGGAGAATGTGAAGGAGAAGAGTGTGGTCCACAGTATCAAATTCTGCAGAAAGGTTGAGTACTTTAATATGAGCAGAGTGTAGTGACCTTTGTCTTTGGCAGCGTGGAGGTCATTAGTTATTTTAGTGAGGAAAAAATAGGTGGTGAGAAAATGGAGCAAGCAAGAGAATAAAAGATGTTCAAGCAGTTTAGAGGCAAAATGCAGGAGGTTGACAGGACGATAGTTAGAAAGACAGATAAGGGCAAGCTTGCTGTTTTAGAGTAATGGTATAACTGTTACATGTTTGAAGGAGGAGGGAAAGATATCAGAGTAGAGGGAGGAGTTAAAAATGTGTGTGTCACGTTGTGCCCACCACAAACTAAACGAGACCCTCGGTACTGAGGTGGGATTAGGGATTACACCAACGACAGGCACGGGGGTCCGGTCTGGAGTGCCGATAGTTGATCTCACCGGGTCAGGAGTTTAGAGGGTAGTGTCATCGTAATACTTGCCAAAGGTGAGGGTAGGAGAAGTCCGGAACATAGGAGGAACTAGTCGCAGGGGTCGGTGCAGGAGAAGGTAGAATGGTCAAGGTCCGAGAGCCGAGTTCAGGGTAGGAGAGTTGCGGAGGGTCGAGGATAGCCAAGGTCGGAGTTCCAGAGAAGCGGCGGTCCAAAGCAAGCCAAGGTCGGTACACAGGAGATCAAACAAGACAAGGCTGGATACTAGGAGACAGGAGAGGTAAGCACAGGAACAGGAAGCATATGCTCAGCCGATGTGCCAATGGCACTGCTGAGCCTAAATAGGTGAAGCAGCCCAATCCAAGGAGGAAGCGGAACCGGGGAGTGCCAGTGCGGAGCCTGCCATAGGTTAAGGTACGGATTGGAGCAATCAGGCTCTGTTGTCACGGAGCTCAGGTGCGCCGCGATCCGAGGGCGAGGACTCCTGCTGTGGCCTTTGCCTGCGTGCGCCCGCGTGAGGGCGCTGTCCAGCGTGAGGAAGAGCCATGCGCAAGTGCGGAGGGGGCGGGAGCACGCGTGAGGGCGCGCAAGTCCGGGAACTAAGCGGAGGGTGCCGGAGCAGGTAGGAGAGCCATGCGCCTGCATGTGGCGGTGCGCAGCACCTGGCTCCTGACAGTGTGTGTGTAGGGATTATAGTAGGAGCAAGAGATTTTAGGAGATGGGAGGGAATGGCAGGTGGTAGAGGGAGAAGAGGAGATCAGCAATGATACATCCTCCTCTGTGACAGTGTAAAATGAGTTGAGAAAGTTAATAGGAGAGTTAGGATGAGGTGTAGGATGGGAGGAGGATACAGAAGGGATGTCCTGGCGTATGGATTCCACCATTTCCTTGAAATAGTCAGCAAAGTCCTGAGGTGAGATTGTTAATAAAAGTTTGTGTTCCTACACCACAGTAAGTCAGAACACACCCTTCTACTGTCTCTGTAAGTTCAGTACCACTGGGATTGTAAGCTCTTTGGGGCAGGGACTCCTTTTCCTAATGTTACTTACAGTATGTTGTAAGCGCTTATTCCCATTATGTGTTATATTATTACAGTATGTCATGTGTATTACTGCTCTGAAGCGTGATGTGCATGGATAGCACTATATAAATAAAGATATGCAGTCATGTGACAAAGAAAGTACACCTTCTTTGAATTTCATGGTTTTACATATCAGGGCATAATAACAATCATCTGTTCCTTAGCAGGTCTAAAAATTAGGTAAATACAACCTCAGATGAATAACAACACATGATAAATTACACCGTGTCATGATTTATTTAACAAAAATAAAGCCAAAATTGAGAAGCCTTGCGTGAAAAACTAAGTACACCTTATGATTCAATTTCTTGTAGAACCACCTTTAGCAGCAATAACTTGAAGTAATCATTTTCTGTATGACTTTATCAGTCTCTCACATCATTGTGGAGGAATTTTGGCCCACTCATCTTTACATCATTGCTTCAGTTCATTGAGGTTTGTGGGCATTTGTTTATGCACAGCTCTCTTCTTTTTTTTTTATTACTTAGATTTTTTTATTAATCATTTTTCAAAAGTGGGAGGGGTACAAAAAAAAAGAGGGAGAGTGTAGACGGACGTTCACAGAGGTACACAAGTGGAGACTTTTATAAGGTGAAATTATAATATGGCTTTATTGTGCCTTTTCCTTTTCATCAGGAAATCATCCAAACACAGGGGGAGGAACAAAGCTTCTATTCACTTGGGAGTATCTCTAGTGAAAATACCATGCAATTAATTCACAACTCCCTAAGTCAAGCATGTCTCGCAGCCCCAAAACATATAGCATGAAATAAGCAGATATAAGCAGTCTCTTAATAATGAAAGTCTTATCTGTTAGCTGCTGTAGAATAAGCTTCTCTGCTCTCCTGGAACCGCACCCGTGCGTGCACAGAAAATATCAGCATCCAGGTTTAGAAGTCTAATTTGGTGTCTTGCAATCAGCTATGCTGGGCAGAGCTCAAGACCGGTCAGCTCCAGAGATATGTGTTCTCTTGGTCAGTCTCTCCTGGGAGACTCAAGAACACTGCTCTTTCTCTCCAAAGATCAGCTCTCAGTCAGAGCTAAGGAGTCACTTCCTGTCTCAACAGACAGGCTTTTGTAAGCAATCTAGATCAGGCAGGTGGTGTTTTTTAATTGACTACCGGCAGTTAACCACCACACTGCTAGATTAAAGGCACATTACTTGAACAGGGATTACTCCCCTGTTACAGAGAGGAACAGTACAACGGTATAATATTTCACAGAGTCTGATTACAGATTAGGGGGGTATGGGAAGGGGGAAGGGGGACAGCATTTGAAATCATGTAACATATTAAATAACAGGTTAAGTACTACATATATATAAATCATAAATCACTCTGTTCAGACTAATCTAGTCTAAATATGGGGATATACCTGCATGTCTAAACCAAGGAGCCCATGTCTCTGAGAACTGTGAAGTGGAACCAGTTAGGTAGGCAGTGAGTTTTTCCATGTAAACTATATGCCAGATTTTATTATTGATTTGGTTTAAGGATGGGGGAGTCGATTGTTTCCAGTTTTTGGCGATGGTGCATCTAGTAGCATTTAGGATTTGGGAGATAACTTTAATTTCTTTTTTGTTACATTTGGCCATTGGCTTTCCCAATACTATATATATTGGGTCCTGTGGGACAGTGATGCCCAAAACCCTTTGTATTAAAGCAAACACTTCCCTCCATGTTTGCTGAATTTTTGGACACGACCAGAATATGTGCAGTATATTCCCCATTTCACCACAACCACGCCAACATAAAGGAGAGACACCTGGGAGAAAAGAGTTCAACCTGGTGGGAGTCATGTACCATCTATATATTAGCTTGTAAATATTCTCCTTAATCACCACACAAGAAGAATTTTTGGAGGCGGCTTCCCAGACATCCTTCCAAATATCAAGGTCCAAATTGGTATTTAACTCCTCCTCCCAGGACACCATATATTTATCAGGGGTTTGGCTATTTTTGACGGGAGTCAAACTAAGGTATAGTCTGGAAGTAATGCCCTTCATAAGAGGCTGATGTACACACCAATCTTCATATAGTGTTAACACATGTGGTTGGTTTGGCTTGTAAATGGATTGGATATAGTGCTTAACTTGGAGGAATCTGAAAAATTTAGAGGAGGGAATGTCGTGGCTCGTTTGTAACGAGGTGAACGGAGGGACTTTACCTTTGGTGAGAATATCATTTACTCTTAGGAGTCCTTTTTGGACTCAAAGGTTGGATTGTCGGTTATTAGTGGAAAAAGGGAGGGAGGGATCTGTAAACAGGGGTTGCATGAGGGATGGGGTACCAGTCAGTTGGAACCTAGCTTTAAGGGAGTCCCAAAGATTACATGCGAAAGATAGCACCGGGTTTGTGTAAACCGCAGCTGGTCTGGATTTTCTATTAAGCCAGAGGAGAGTCTTAATTTCGCAGGGGGAGCAGATCGACTCTTCTAGTTCGACCCAACCTTTTTTCGGCTGGGTTTGAATGCCAACTAACTAGTTGCCCTAGCTGTGCCGCTCTATAGTACTTTTGTAGGTTTGGAAGGGCTAAGCCCCCTTCTAACTTAGATTTATAAAGGATACCTTTGCGGACTCTCGGACGTCTATTTTGCCATACAAATTTCAGAATTTTAATTGGAATATTATTTAGGTCCTTCTGACAAATCTTAACTGGGAGAGTTTGGAAGAGGTACAGGATTCTAGGTAAGATGTTCATTTTAATAGCGGCGATCCTTCCGAACCAAGAGATGATGTATGATTCCAGGTGGACAAGTCCTTTGCAACTTGGTCAAATAAAGGTTTAAAGTTTGTTTTGTATAGGGATGAGTGGTCTTTTGTTATTTGAACCCCTAAATATTTAATGTGGGTCTGATTCCACTTGAAGTCAAAATTAAGTTGAAGTAATTTTACCATATCCTTGGGAAGGTTTAAGCCAAGAGCCATAGATTTGGAGTGGTTCATTTTGTATCCTGAAGGGGAGCCGAACTAAGATAAAGCTTGGAAAAGATTGGGGAGTGAGATAAGGGGATTTGAGAGCGTCAGTAGTATGTCATCTGCATAGAGAGCTATCTTAAAATCCTTCTGTCCCCCTTGATATCGGGGTTCATTCTTATCTGGCAGGCTAATGGTTCTATTGCCAAAGCAAACAACAAGGGGGACAGTGGGCACCCCTGTCTGGTTCCATTCGATATTGGGAAAGGGTCAGACAAGGAGTTATTCGTTTTCACTATGGCTGTTGGAGCCGAGTATAGCGTGTTTATGCTGTTTAAGATTTTGGGAGTAAATCCCATTTGTGAGAGTGTGGCATTCATAAACTGCCAATCCAGCCGATCAAAAGCTTTTTCAGCGTCTAGTGAAAGTAATAATGATGAGCGTGTGGTTTGTTTTGCTACATGTATTAGGTTCACCATCCTCCTTGTGTTGTCAAGGGCTTGCCTGCCCAGAACAAAGCCAACCTGGTCCGGATGGATCAATCTTGGAAGAATATTGTTTAATCTAGTGGCCAAGATTTTTGCATATAATTTTAGATCTGTATTTAACAAAGAAATAGGTCTGTAGCTAGAGCACATCATGGGATCTTTTCCATCTTTTGGGATTACGACTATGGTTGCTCGTAGCATATCTCTGGTTGGGGGACGCCTAAAAGCATTTCATTAAATACTTTGGTTAAGTGTGGGAGGAGTATTATGGAGAATTTTTTGTAGTAAAGGTTTGAAAATTCATCCGGACCAGGGGCCTTCCCATTTTTTAAAGATTTGATAGCCTCCAGGATTTCAGGGGGTTCTATATTTTTTCAAGATTTATTACATCTTCTGGTTCCAGCGTCGGGAGCCGGCATTGAGTTAGAAAGTTTTGAATTTTTTTCGCTTTTTTCTTTTTAGCCGATTCTCCAACTGGGCCAGGCAGATTGTAAAGAGATGCATAATATTCCTTAAAGCATCACTTATAACTTTGGGGCTATGAGATATCTTTCCATTTTTAGTATAAATATTATGGATCTTAGCTTTAACCTGCTTTTGTTTTAGCTTACGTGCCAGCATTTTATCTGCCTTATTACTTTTTTCATAGTATTTCTGTTGGGTCCATCGTATAGCTCTCTCTACGTTTGTCACTAACAAAAGATTTAATTGCCCCCTAACTGAGATTATTTGTCTATGGTTTTTTCGGGAGGGATTTGCTTTATGGATACTTTCTAGTTCTGATAACTTTTGTGTTAATGTCACAATGTGTTCCGCTTTTTCCTTCTTTTTCCGAGAAGCCAGAGCAATCAGTTTGCCTCTAAGCACAGATTTATGGCCACCCACAGGGTAAAACGGGAAACGTCTGTGGTGTTATTTATGTCAAAATATTGGGCCAGTTCCTCTTACAATTGTTGGAGATTTTGTGGGTTTGACAATAATGATTCATTTAAAGACCACTGCCTTGTTTTGTTTTTGGTTGTGAGGCCACCCAGTTTAGTAATAATTGTAGAGTGGTCTGACCAAGCAGAGGGGGCAATTGTTGCTGTGGAAATGTTATCGCTAACTTGTTGATCAATTAAAATATAGTCTATTCGTGAATAACTGTTATGGGGATGAGAGAAGAAGGAAAAATATTTTTCCTTATTGTTCATTAATCTCCAGGAGTTTACTACCATCAGATCCTTGGTCATGGATACGAGACCACGACTTGAGGGAACTATCTTTTGTGGTGATGGAAGACTGGGAAATCTATCTAAGTTTGGGTCCATGATTGCATTGAAATCCCCTGCAAGAATTAGAAAACCTTTCTGGACAGAGGTTATTACATTTGTGAGCTCCCGGAAAAAAGATTCTTGATTTTTGTTAGGGCATATGTGTTAGCTATTGTTATATGGGTAGAGTCTAGTAATCCTGTAACAATTAAAATTCTCCTGGCAGGATAATTTTTAATTTTGTCTACTTTGAAGTTTAGATTTTTGTGGAAAAGTGTAGCCACTCCATTTTTTTTTTGTATGGGATGATGAGTGATAGATTAGAGGGTAGTCGCTACTGTACAGCAGTGATTGATCCTCCTTTTTCAGATGCGTTTCTTGTAACAGAATGATATCTCCTGCTAGTCTTTTAGCCTCTGAAAGGGCTATTCATCTCTTACGGGGGGTGTTGAGGCCCTTGGTGTTTTGGGAAATTATATTAATCGGCATAGTGATGCTTTAAAGGTCTATGATACAGGTGAACAGAGTGATGACTTATATATAACAGAAGAAACAGTATCTTAACTATTATAAACAGTCTGTATTGTGAACATACTTCTTGAGAGATACACATATTAACTTTCTGTGGTAACAAATGCTTGTAGAACTGGGTGTGGAGAGAGGGTGGGCAATGTAGGGTGGGGTAAAAAGAGGACTCCGGTTTCCAAACTATGTTTGGGGGGACCAACCATTTCAGGTACTGTGATGCGAGTGTATCGCAGTCACGGGATGCGCAAACCTGGGGGGGGCGGGCCGCGGCCCAACAGCTTAATGCTGCAGTGCTCTCTAGTTTGGGAGCCAGACCCTCAGAAAACAAAAGCAAAAGCAACACCCCGGAAACTGCGGGATGGATTGTATGTGTAGTCTTACACATCCGGATACAGAAGAACGAGGGGGAAATGAAACATTGTAACTATTTACATCACCTTATCTTTCCTTAATTTTCTCACATTGAATAGATCAGACTGGTATCCAGTGCTCAGCCATCTCAAAATCTATATTTAGTCTATAGGGGAAGTGAGACACAAAAGGAACAGATGCAAAAATTATACTTAGGGTATTGGGGGAACAGATCTGGGGTAAATAACATAGATAACCTCCCACCAGGACATACTTTTACCCAGGAAACGGTTTCGAAGTAGGCCCGGGGTGTCCAAACCCGGGCCCCAAGAGCCACCAGCGGGCCGCCCCCCAGCACAGGTGGCCCACCCAGCGACCCAGTCAAAGACAGAGCCACCGACCGAGCCGCCCGCACCAAAACAGGGGCACCCCCAGAAGCCGGACCGCCGACGGCCCCCGAGGACCGAGGCCGAAAAACCCCCAAATTGGGCCAACGTGTGACAACTGCACAAAACATTTAACTTAGATCAGGCTGTCTATCAGTATCTATGTGCTTTGAGACTTTCAGTCCATTTAGAAACACAGTCAATATTGAGAAAAAAAAAACACCTTTCCAAAACAACCATCTTAGTAGCCTGTGTTTTAAAATTATAATCTTTCACATTATGGGAAGTTAACTTCGGGAGATTCTTGGTAACCAGATCCCCTTGGTCCTTGAGAGTAGTTCAAGTTAGTAAATTGAAATCAGGTATCTCTACTCCTGTTCAGGAAAAAGTAACTGGAGTAAGCGACAAGTTCAACTATGCCGTATGTTCCGAGCAGCATTCCGTCAATCTGTAGGATTAACTGGAAACTCACTGAGTGATCAGCTCCAAATTTCAAGCGGGCTGGTTCTGTTCTCTTCGTGCAGTTGGGGTCTTTACCCATGTTCGGCGCTGTTGTTAAGGTGGGGGCTGATTCCGCTGGGAGGCCTCAGTTTCCTCTGGTTCAAGGAGACCCATTGCTCTCAGTCTCTCTTCGCCTTCTTCTGGGGAGAGAAATATATATGTTTTTTCTTGGTAGATAAATATTATCTTGCACAGAAAACCCCAACGGTAGCGTATTTTGTTATTTCGCAGTGTGTTTGTGACCTGTGCGAACATTTTACGCTTGTTCAACGTGATTTGAGCCATATCTGGAAAATGAGAAGCTGAACGTTGTGTTGTTCTATCCTTGGAGCAGATCTAGCGGCTCTCAGTATCTCCTCTTTACTACGAAAGTAGTGTAGACGTGTAATCACATCTCGCGTTTTTTTTGGGTCCAGGCCTTTAGGTCTAGGCAGTCTATGTGCTCTGTCCATCTGGAGTTTGTCTTCCATCATTTCTGGTAACAGAGATCCAAAGAGCTGGATTAGATATGCGTCCAATTGAGCATTGTCCACTTCCTCCGGGACCCCTCTGATCCGCAGATTATTGCGTCGTGATCGGTTTTCCGTATCTTCCCATTTTTCGAAAATTGTTTTAACTTGTGTTTTTAATTCGGGGATTTCTTTGGCTTGAGTCTCCTGGGCAGAGGCGGTGGTGTCCACTTTCTCCTCCAAGTCCACGATACGGTCTCCTATAGACGCTATTTCCTCTATGACGCTATGACGGAAACTCTGCATCTCAGAGCGGAAGGAGCTTTTAATGTCTTGGACAAACAGCAACATTTCTTTGTGAGTAAGCGGAGTATCCGTCTCTTCTTCGGAGTCAGGTTCTGGTTCTGCGTCTTCGCCAGTGATAGACGCTTCTTGGTCTTTAGTTCCTGTCTTTGTTTTTTTAAAGAAGTGTGCGACCTCCCGCGTTTTTTTTTTGGAGTTTTGGTACAGTAGGTGGCATATTTATTGTTATTGGTCGTTAACATATAGTTGAAGCTGATATTGTTTGGGTGATGTAAGTTTCGTTTTTTCTTTTTACTTTGACATAAACCCCCTCATTCCTGAAGCACCATGATCATTCACATTTTTTTATTATTAGGATTAGGGATGAGGAGAGAGTGTGTTGGAAAACAACTCAGAGCCCTGGTTTTCAATTTTTCAGTGGTTGCATATGTTTGTGTGTTCTGTGCCTTTAACTCTGGCCAGTGGCGGCCATTTTGGATTTCCTCTGAGTTGCTGGCTGGAACGCACGGGCACCTCTCCCTCTCCCTCTCCACCTCCTCGGAGCTCCCCCTTCCCCTCTCTCCGCTCCCACCACTGCTCTGGGTCCCCTCCTGTACTTTGCATGCCCCACGTCGATCTCCTCCTCAAGGGACTGCGCACCTCGGTCGGACACAGGTAGGCTTGGTAGCTCACACGCCTGATGGCGCCATTTTGTGAGCCTCGGCGGGAAAGCAGGGATGCGCCGCATTTTTGGGAGAGGGGCTTCTGGTGCTTGCGATTTGTGCCGGGATTGACCAGCCTCCGTGTCTGCGGCTGCAAAAGGGCTGCCCCCTACCTTTTGGCCGCTTGTCGTGGTCAAGATCGTCCCTTTAGATGAGCCGTGTGGTCCCGGCGGCCATCTTGGTTTCACCGGAGAGAGGGGAGCTGTGCACCATCAGCTCAGGGAAAGCTGTTTCTCCCCTCTTGCTTTAATATTTTGGATCAGGGACATGATTGTCTGCACTGGGGGCTTTTAGGCAGTCTCCTAGGGGTTTTTTCCATCGGTTTTAGTGGTGTTTCTGAAGGTTTCTTCAGGTATGTTTGCGGTGCAATGCAAGCCTATGACTTGCTCGTTCAGCCTCCTGGCCATGCCCCCCTATGCAAAGCTCTCTTAAGGTCCAGCCACAGCATTTCAATAGGGTTGAGGTCTGGACTTTGACTGGGCCATTGCAACACCTTGATTCTTTGCTTTTTCAGCCATTCTGTTGTAGATTTGCTGGTGTGCTTGGGATCATTGTCCTGTTGCATGACCCAATTTCGGCCAAGCTTTAGCTGTCGGAGAGATGGCCTCACATTTGACTCTAGAATACTTTGGTATACAGAGGAGTTCATGGTCGACTCAATGACTGCAAGGTTCCCAGGTCCTGTGGCTGCAAAACAAGCCCAAATCATCACCCCTCCACCACCGTGCATGACAGTTGGTATGAGGTGTTTCTGCTGATATGCTGTGTTTGGTTTCACCAAACGTGGCGCTGTGCATTATGGCCAAACATCTCCATTTTTGGTCTCGTCTGTCCAAAGGACATTGTTCCAGAAGTCTTGTGGTTTGTTCAGATGCAACTTTGCAAACCTACTGGTAAGCTGTGCTGCCATGTTCTTTTTAGAGAGAAGAGGCTTTCTCCTGGCAACAATTTCAAACAAACCATACTTGTTCAATATTTGTCTAATTGTACTGTCATGAACTTTAACATTTAACATGCTAACTGAGGCCTGTAGAGTCTGAGGTGTAACTTTTGGGTATTTTGCAATTTCTCTGAGCATTGCACTGTCTGACCTTGGGGTGAATTTGCTGGGACGTCCACTCCTGGGAAGATTAGCAACTGTCTTGAATTTTTTCCACTTTTGAATAATCTTTCCCACTGTAGAATGATGGACTTTAAATTGTTTGAAAATGGCCTTATAACCCTTCCCATATTGATGGGCAGCAACAATTGCTTCTCTAAGATCATTGCTGATGTCTTTCCTCCTTGGCATTGTGTTAACACACACCTGAATGCTCCAGACCAGCAAACTGCTAAAACGTTGGCTTTTATAGAGGTGGTCACACTGCTGATGATCAATTAATCAAGGGCATTTAATTAGCAGCACCTGTCTGCTACTTAGCATCTTAATTCCTATGGAAGCAGTAAGGATGTACTTAGTTTTTCACACATAGCTTCTCCATTTTGGCTTTATTTTTGTTAAATAAATCATGACACAGTGTAATATGTCATGTGTTGTTGTTCATCTGAGGTTGTATTTACCTAATTTTTAGACCTGCTAAGGAACAGATGATTGTTATTATGTCCTGATATAAAACCATGGAATTCAAAGAGGGTGTACTTTCTTTTTCACATGACTGTACATGTAACGGTGAAGGGGTTAACCAGGCTCACTAATAATGTTTCAGCCCACTTGGTTACCCCTGATCCATGTGTTGAGGTCCTAGAATGTCAACTCTTGGACCCAGATGTCCTAAAAGCATTACTGTGACTTTGTGCAAATTATGCAACATTAAAGATTTCTGTGTGTTTTGCCTTTCCTGGGATGCTGTGACCGGGAGATTTCTAGGCTGTAAGTTTCAGAGTGGGTTTGTCAGAGAAAGTCTTTACAGAATGTGGCTATGTATCGGGGTTACAGAGTTATGGGATACCCCAGGAATTGGATCCGCGAATCAAGTGAGATTCTCGGATCCAGCCAAGCACATTGATCCGGGCAAACTCTGAATCTGAAAACGCTATTACGACTCACCGCCTGAATTCCTGCTGCAGCATCTTCCAGACAAGGTAACCGGGCATGAAGGGGTTAATGTATACATGCGATCACCCACGGGGTCCCTAGTATAAAGAGTGGTACCAGATACATGCCCATATACCCTGCACCTAGTATAGTGGTTCAGGGGGGCATTACAGCTTAGTGATAAATCTGAGAGTGGTTCGCGTGTCTAAAAGTTTTAAAAGTTATTTTTTTAAAGTGTGCCAAGTATGAGGCTAGTGAATGTAGGTGACATATACACTCACTCCATCCCTGACACCAGAACAGAGACTTATATATTTTACCACACATAAGACAGGACACAGCATATTTTATTAAAGGATTATATTTAATAGGTATATGTACTGGGAACCTGTAAATGATCTGTGGGATTTCCAAATCATGGATACCAAGCAGACCAGATGGCTACCAAGCTTGGTGCCTATGGGTCTGTGAGAAGTAAGGACTTGAAAGCCTCAGGGATGTCAAGGTGTTAGAACAGGAGGAGTACTGCAGTTCTACTTGAGTACCCACATCCTGGGCTAACACAGGGCTATTTTCCAGATCCCACACTCTGTGCATCCTGGACAGCAGGTGGGCTCAGTAGGCAAACTGGCAGAGGTGCCAGGTTGGCGCATGCCCCTTTACAGACTGAGAAAAGGTGCCCGCCCAGCTTTACAATACCGGCAAATCGGTGATTGGCTGGTAGGGAAATTCCCATGCTCTGATAGGCTATAGAGGTTGGTGAATAAGAGCCTGAAACCCTTAAGAGGGCTTGCAGCCAATCAGGAGCGCAGATTCCAAGCGCCAAACCATCAACAGGAAATTCAATGATGCTCTGTACTGAATAGACGCGAGCCGGCTTCAAAGATTTTGAACTCAGAAAAGTTTCTAAGTCCTGCTTTTTGAGAACGTAGCGGTCGCGGTTGGCATTGCATGCCGAAATCAGTTCCAGGACTTTCATGGGTACCTACCGGTCAAGGAAAAGGGCTCCTACAGAGGTCATTTTTGTGAATTTCGTTTGAGGATACTGTAAATTTATTCGTTAGCCCCGTTCCCAGTAAGTGTGTTAACCCTGTAAATTGTGTTACATTGTGTGTATGTCTTTTTCTGAAATAAATTCAAATTCATTTTACCACCTTGCTTTGCTCAATCAATGATCCTCGATATAATAAGGTGTTAATAAACCTGGTCTCCCGTGACAATACATACTGTACATACACACAGAAATAAGAGATGTCATTAGGAGACAGTGCTACAAGTAAGCTACAATAGCTGAACAATCGGCTTTAACTACTTGGTGTAACTTAACTCATGTAATCCAGGACATCAGTATTTCTAGATCAGTGTTTCTGAACCTTTTTTCCACTGCGGACCCCTATTGAGATGTTCCAATTGTTGCGGTATCCCATCTTATCAATTGTCACTTATTTTCAGGTTCTATCCAGTTTTTATTGTAAAACTCTCTCATTGCGGCTGCAGGGGCTCAGTGCCGAGCAGCAGCGTGCCTCAGCACGGCCATCCCCGAGGCCTAAGAGGTAGCTGTATACAGCAGCAAAGAGTATACAGTGTCAAGCACGGAACAGCTCCCGTCAGAGGGGTAATCCCCTACACGGGACACCGGAAGTGCACAGAGACTGCGTCAGATCCAGGACAGCCGAGATGAACCAAGAGAAATCCAGGACACCAGCCACAGCACGAGCGAAACTCCAGGAAGCGGCGCAACACCCCCTGAGCATCACAACCCAAGGGACAAGCGCGGCAATCGGAGAACCCAAGTGCAGCAGTAACATCGGCTCCGGAGGTGACTCCAATTCCGGTGACCCAGAGAGAAACACCAGCCTGTTTTCAAATGAACACCATCACCCAGACCGTGCAAAGAAGTCTCAACCTCATACAGGCAAAAGTTTTTTTATTATTCCATTATATCACTAAGTTTCTCTTAACTACATTCAGCTCAATACAATATATACATATGCTACAACAAGCGACCCTGTTTTTGTGTTTTGTCTTGTTGGTATTTCTATTTCAGGATTGGTTATCCATTGTGTTGGGGCAGCATATATATAGCAGATTATATATTTTTTTTTTTGTTTGGACTGGACTAACTCTACTATAGTACACAAGATAGTACTATTTCATTGGACTCCGCGGGGCATATCTTTAACCCCTGTGTTATTCATGGACCTCAATTTGATTTGATTTTTTTTCAATACAGTTATTATCAGTCATATAGTCTGTGTTCATTTTGTAAAAAACAACAACCACATATATACAATTATACAATTTTCAGACTGTACATAGGTTTATATAGTTCATGTCATCTAGCTATTACAGTATTCTAATTGAACGTTTTTGGTTACTGTGACCTTGCACACACACTACTTAAGAGAACATCCTTGACTTTTAAAGGTAACCCTTTCACATCAGTGGTGTTTTGTGGAGCACACCCCCACCCCCTGCCTTCCTCCCTCCCCCCCATTTTTTATCCTTTTTTTACATCAGGTGTTTTCTTTTAATTCTTGGCCTTTTATTTATAATTTTAAAAATAGGTTGGAAGCAGGGGGTCTCTGGAGCTGAACTCCATTAATTATGTCAGCAAAGTTTAAAGCTCCTGCATCACATGGGCCAATAGGAAGCCGCACCGGATGACGCCACAGCTTCCTATTGGCCCACAGTGCACGTCTGCCTATAAACTCAACTCCGCCATTACATGAACCTTGCTAGCAAAGTGAAGTTGCTACCGGTGTCCCATATGAAGGTCTGTATCTCTGGAAACTGGGGGTCCCTGCAGCTGAAATTTATGGGGGACAGCTCCGGAGAGCCTCTGCTTCTATCCTGTGTGAAAAAAGAAAAAAAAATGTTACCAAAAGAATCACATGCTTGGATTGCTTCTTTAAGGTTAGTCTGAGACACCACTGGGTTATATGGCACCTGGTCGAGAAAGAATGCTCTAGGTCAGGGGTAAGCAAACTTTTTCATCTGCGCCCCCCTGCTTGCTCTCCCCTCCAGCTCACCCCCCACTCCCCTGAGGTCACAACGTCATTTGATGCCGAGTTGCCATGGCGATGCATTGCTAGAAGCCACCAGAGACAAGGTAAGTGAGATACAGAGGTCTCACGTGCTCCCCAGGCATTTCATTTAAATGCTTTGAGGAAGAGCGCAGGGCCTCTGTAAGTGCCGCACCCCTGCCCTAGATAGACAATGCAGGGACACAGAGGTGTGGGTGCAGAGTTCTCCCCTCCACTTACTCCAGTCCCTTTGTGGCATTATGCTTCAATTTACTTTGTTGTGAAGAATAGCAACACCGAGGAGCCTGACAGTTATTCGATACTCTGTTCCCTATCATCTCAAATGTAATAAAGTTTTGATACACTTGACACAAGTCTTCTTTTAGAAAAACAAGGCTAATGCCAGCTGAAAACTGGCACTTCAAATCATGCATGAAAAAAGGGAGCACATGAAAGCAAATAATGGAAGAAATTAATTGTGTTTGCCACTATGTTTCATTCATGGCAGCTACAGAGGTCTCCCCCAAGGGATTGAAATTAAATGCTGAGGGGACCGCGTAAGGCCTCTGCAGCTTCTCCTACTTGTTCTTCAGTGACGCATCACCATGGTAATCGGTGACAAATTATGCCGTGGGGTCACGTGACATCGTGTTGCCATGGCAACGTGACGTCACATGACCCTGCAAAGTCATTTGACATCATAGCCGAGGGGGGGGAGCGAGCAAGGAGGTAAGCAGGCAGGGGGGTGCAGGTTAACAATTTTGTTCACTTCTCCTATAACACATCAATGAATGACAGGTTGTACTGTTCTGAGCATGTATTACTATTTCTATGTCAGGGATGTGTTATAAAGCCATTGCAGCCTGTGGTGTTGGCCTTTTGACATTTGAAGTCAAGTACCATCTAAACATTCAGTTCAGTAAATCCAATTCTGCATTATGTGTACAAGGAATGCAGAACAGCTTATCAAATGCAATTATGTGATCTGTTTTATAATATCAACAGATGTGGGAATAATATATGTCTAAAAACAGTGGATGGTTTAGAACACATTATGGGGATTACGGGAAGAAAAGTTTGCTTTGACATGCTGCGCTATTTTCTAATGTAAGAAACTGGTAAATTACAGGGGCCATTTGTCTCCCGATCTCCGGCTGCAAAACCAGAACAAATAAACTGCTTAGTGTCCTGCTAACCCTGCTTGGTGGACTGCACGCCGCTGAATTACCGTCATTGGACCACACTATGGACTGTGACAGCAAACAGTGAGTCATTCCTGTGGGTTTCCATGCCCTTATTCTATACTGCATGGGACAATCTATGTACTGTATATATGTGCCAGGGAGCACTAGGTACTAGTCCCCCATTCCTATTAGGGAAGCTATATTATATACCGTTTATATTGGAGTGGTCCTAGCGGAGATCTTATACATTTAAAGGCACTTTTTCATGTCTGATGCACCGGTTACCTATACTCTTCAAAAAAGTGCACCAAATTTATCAGAGCCGAGAATCTCATTGGTTATAATGGGGCTTTTCATTGATAAATCTGGTGCCTAGTTTTGCAGCTGGAGAATTTGCTAAATAAACTCCTACAGTTCTAATATTTGACAAAGATAGTTAGCCATGATTTTATACGTTCTCAAACCAGATTGTGTTTTTGGTGTATACAAAAGAGCAAATGAGACAGTGAATTTGATAGTTCCCATTATAATATGTAGGTCATGTAACTCTTACCCAACTCCACAAATTACCAGCTGATGCACATGGAAAATAATTGGAGTAATGCACTATTCTTATAAACCAAACTGAGGGGTCTTTATTAGGCTGTTCCCCATGTGCACCGTGTCAGTTCTGTATGTTATCAGTGCCTGGCACATGTCATCAGATGGAATAGCATATCACCCCCTCCCTTTTTCCTCACACGGGTAATGAATACACTATGGTGTCTGTTCCCATTGTCGTTGTGGCCCTCCCTCAGCAAAACTGTAGGTAGAGCATTTACAGTTACAGTTACAACCCCTCTCTCCATCAATTACCCCACTCAATCACACACACACACACACACATCCCTCCCCCACAAAATACATACAAACCTCCCCACCCCCAAATACACAAATCACCCCCAAATACATACAACCCCCCAACTACATGCAAAACCCCCCACCCCCAAATACAAACAAAGCCACCCACCCCCCAAATACTGTACATACAACCCCCCCATGCATTTTGGGCCCGGTGGCCACGGAGGCCCCAGCTGCTGGTTCTCTCATTGCTACCAGGCTCTCCCTAGCTGCGGGCCTCCCTCACTGACACCAACACTGTCCCACGCCGAGTTTCTAATGCTGGCGCACTCTGGGCCTCTCTCTCATGCTAGTTCGTTCCAGAAGCTGGGCCCAGCTTGCTTCTGGCACGCGCCAATTTCAGAGAGGCCCAGTGCTCACTGATGTCACAAACTCGGCATGGGACAGTGTTAGGCTACTATCCCAGTCACTGCGTGGATGCGCGTGCAGAAGCGCCTGGTGGCGCCTGCTCCAGTTTCAGCCGTGACCAGTGGTCTGTGGCTGTGCTTCACGTGAAGAGCAGGAGATTTGACGTGGGGGGGGGGGCGGGAGTCATGGCGGGGGTGCAGCCATGATGTCACGTGGCTGGTTCGCCCTCATTGGTTGAACTGCCGTCGTGACGTGTGCAATGCTCCGCCGCGCCAAAAGACAAAAATCTTTTGGCCAAGGCGGTTGCACATTGCATCTTGTGCATGCACGTGGACTCGGGCCTGCCCCATAGAGGGCTGTACCTTGTGTGCGACGTGCACACTGTCGCGCTCATAGCTGTGGCCATCAGGATGAAGCCTTAGTGTCAGTGAGGGAGGCCCACAGCTGGGGAGAGCTGGGTCCCAGTGGCAACGGGAAGACAAGCAGCTGGGCCCAGCCAGATGTTGGGCCCAACTTGCAGCGCCGATCATGTCCCCTGCAGCCATCGGGGCCCCGGCTCTCCCGCCCTCCCCCCTCCCCCCCTGGTTTGCTGCCATGTATATAACAGAATGAAACATTTTTTTTAATTGATTGTGTATTATCCCATTCACTTCTAGATGTAGAAACAGAAAAAACTTGGGCACTAACCTGCACAAACAAATCCCGCAAAAAGTGATAAAATGTGTAAGTTACCGGAGGCGGAGCTACAAAGGCAAAGAGCATGGTAGCATAACCTAGCTGCTCTGAGCCCCGCTGAACAATATAAGCACTCAAAACTCATAAAAATTACCGGATTTTGTCGCTAAACATCACGAAAGATTCATAAAGGCAGCAGGATGTCAAAGAGAGGAGTGAAAACCCCGAGGAAGAAGGGGTTACCTGAATATTTTGCGAAAGCCCGGGGAGCATGTGCTGAGGAAGAAATGGCACCCATTTCTAACACAGGATCTGAAGCAGAACTGGAAGGCGATGAAGAAGAAATGAACACAGCACAGAGGCCAGTGAGGCAATGTGACTTCGACAAGCTATACAGGGACATGAAATCTATGATGCAAGTGGAGATTAACAAGTTGAAGAAGGAAGTTACAGGGCTGGGGGAGAGAACTGGAGCATTAGAGATTAAATTGGACCAAACAATAAAATCAATAAAAAGAAATGATAAAAAAACGGCGGACGTGCAGAGTCAAATTAATGAAATTACAGACAGGCAAGAGGACGCAGAAAACCATGACCGCAGAAACAATCTAAGGATTAGGGGGGTGCCGGAGTCAGTACAGGATTGTGAGGACTACGTTAAGTGGTGGCTAGAGAGTATACTCCCTGATACACCAAAAGAATACCTGATTCTGGACAGATGCCACAGAGCCTTGTGGGCAAAACCGATGCAGTCGGAACAGCCTAGGGACATCATTGTGAGGATGCACCATTTTAGATCCAGGGAGGCTGTCCTGCAAAAAACAAGACCCTTACCTGCGGTGGATTTTGAGGGCACCCGGCTTTTGATCTTTCAAGATCTGGCACCCTCCACACTAGCACGTCGGAGAAATTTGCTCCCCTTTACTAAGAGATTGAGGGACAAGGCAATCAGGTACCGTTGGATTGTCCCTTTTGGCCTCATGGTGATCAGAAATGGCCGGTCCTTCACCATGAAGGTATTAGAGGAAGGGCCTGCCTTCCTAAACAAACAAGGGTTTGAGGAGGCTAGGACAGCGGAGGGCACAGAGGAGGCACCCCCTAGATCTCACATGGTCCAACAGTACAAAATCTGCCAAGGAGAAGGGAGGGAATAAATAAATAAATACTCCGCAATGGACACTGTTCAAAGGTTCAATCTACAAGTTGTTTTTATTAAAAGGCACTAGTTCACCCGATGTTGTTGCCGGGCATAGGTATGCCAAGTTGACATTGATGCAGTCCCAAAGCCGCAGTACCCCACTATAAAAAGAGAGGCTAAAATGGGAGCACATAAGGGACCTGGAAGAAAACCCCTGTAAAGATACATGTCGCGGTCCTGGCTCCGCAGGCCTGGTCGGCGGCAGCGGATGGCGGCGGCGGCGGATGGCGGCAGCAGATGGCAGTGGAGGGTGGCGGCGACATGGGAGCAAGCAGACACCCAAGCTGACACGCAGGAGCAGGAAGGCGGGAAGAGGGAGAGAAGGCGCGAACGTCCGTTTTGGCGCGCAGAAGATTCCAAGATGGCGGCGGGCGGAAATGCGTCATCGCCGAGGGTCCGGTTCCCGGGCGCCATCTTGGCGTTGGCACGGGAACCGGAAGTGATGTCGGCGGACGTCACTAAGATGCGGCGACGACTCCGGAAGGGAGGAGGGAGCCGCAGAGCAGACAGGGGAAAGGGGGAGACACAGGGTGCGGCGTGGAAGGAGGGCAGAGCCACAGGGGACATGGCGGGCTGGACCGGATGAGGGGCGGGCTGGACCGGATGAAGGGCGGGCTGGACCGGATGAGGGGCGGGCTGGACCGGATGAGAGGCGGGCTGCGCAGCAGAGGAGGTGAAAGGCCAGCTAGGGGAAGGGTAGGATTAGGGACAATTAGGAAGAGAGTGAGGTGTTTGGAAGGAGGAGGAGAGGTGTTTGGAAGGAGGGGGGAGGTGTTTGGAAGGAGGGGGAGGTTTTTGGAAGGAGGGGGGAGGTGTTTGGAAGGAGGGGGAGGTGTTTGGAAGGAGGGAGGGAGGTATTTGGAAGGAGGGGGGAGGTGTTTGGAAGGAGGGGGGAAGTGTTTGGAAGGAGGGGGGATGTGTTTGAAGGAGGGGGGAGGTGTTTGGAAGGAGGGGGGGTGTTTGGAAGGAGGGGGAGAGGTGTGTGGAAGGAGGGGGGAGGTGTGTGGAAGGAGGGGGGGAGGTGTGTGGAAGGACGGGGGGAGGTGTGTGGAAGGAGGGGGAAGGTGTGTGGAAGGAGGGGGGAGGTGTTTGGAAGGAGGGTGGGAGGTGTTTGGAAGGAGGGGGGGAGGTGTTTGGAAGGAGGGGGGGTGTTTGGAAGGACGGGGGAGGTGTTTGGAAGGAGGGGGGAGGTGTCTGGAAGGAGGGGGGAGATGTTTGGAAGGAGGGGGGGAGGTGTGTGGAAGGAGGGGGGGAAGTGAGGAAGCGGGGACAATGGGGTAGTGCAGGAAGGGTAGGACGAGAGAGGAAGGGGGGTCTGATATAAACAAGGGGGTAGGTAACAGAGAGAGAGTGAGATGTAGGGGGAGGAGGTGAATGGGGGAGGAGGTGAATAGGGGGGGATGAGGAGGGCAAGGAGAAGGAAAGGGAGGTTAGAGAGGAGGTGGAGGTAGCATGAGGAGATACGGAGATTAGGAGAAGGATAGAGAGGGAGTGAAGGAACGGGAGAACACAGAGGGGAAGATAAGGAGGTGGGTAGGAAAGATAGTAGTAGAGAGGGGGATTCAGGTGGGCCAGCGGGGATGCTGGGACAGGTGTGCCTGTAGGTGGAGATGGATGACATCAATGGAGACAGACAGGGCTTGGGACGAGAAGGCACCTTGAAGAAGTGCAGACAACATGAAAAGGTTAATAAACAGTTAATACAAGGTTTGAGAAGGTTTTGAGTAAAAAGTAGTTATGAGAGGGGCAGGAGTTGGGGGTTATGAGCCTGCTCGGGAGTTCGTATGGGCCGAAGGCTGGGTATGGAGAGAGGGGCTCTTCAGATTCCTGGCAAAGTCCTCGGGCCACCACTCGGGTGGTCATGGCGACGGACAGCAAAGAGTCACCAGAAAATCACCATGAGTGGGGAGGGCACCGAGGCGTGGACTTGAGGCCAGGGAGGGTATGACCTGGCATCGAGTGCCGAAGTTAATTGTTGATTATATTAATGTGTTTTTGTTCCCTTCTGTTTTCTACCCTCTGTGTTCCCCCCCTCCCCCCCCGCCCAGCCATCTACCACCTGGCAGACGGCAAAGAAGAGCCGGCACTATCGGGACTCCACCAAAGGGGAGGTCAGCCAAGTCATCATCCGAACAGCACTGACAAAAATACACAGGACTAAAGATGAGTAACGACATAGTGTTTATCTCACACAATGTAAAGGGGTTCAACAGTCCAACAAAAATGAAACTGGCGTTTAAAGACTATCGACGTAAAGGCGCAGAGATATTATTTCTGCAGGAGACACATTTCTCCAGGGACAGCTACCCAAAGATTTTTGATAAGAACTTTAGAACGAGCTTTTTGGCCTCAGCAGCGATTAAAAAAAGGAGAGTAGCTATCTTAGTACATAACAACATCCCACTGGTAACGGACGGGACGCATGCAGATAGAGAGGGGAGGTATATTATAGTGACGGGCTCAATTAGAGAGCAGCCAATCACATTGGCGGCAATCTATGCTCCCTGTGAGCCGGCAAACGGTTCTTTTATCAGCTAAGTAAAAAAGCGAAAGGAGCCATCATTGTTGCAGGGGATCTGAATATGACGCTGAACCCCGACCTTGACAGATGTACTAAATCGCATACAACTCACAGACAGGAGGTGTTAACAATAAACCAGGGTCTGAGAGACTGTCAACTGTCAGACATATGGAGAGAACAACATCAGAGGGTGAAGGAGTACACGTTTTTTTCACACCCACATAACAGATACAGTAGGATAGATTACTTCCTTGTGTCAAACAGAATGGTTCCAGGGGTCTCTCGCACTGAGATACATGATATTTCATGGTCTGACCATGCATCTGTCGAGCTGCGATGCACGCTAATTCCACTAGTCAGGCCTCGAGCGAATTGGAAACTAAATGAAATGTTACTAAAAATCCCAGATATAGAAAGGGAGGTGGGAGATAAGATTGAGGAATATTTAAAGGAGAATGAGGGGAGTGAGGCTACCCTCAGAGGGATTTTAATGAATTTGGCAGCTAAACGCAAAAGAGATAGAGAAGCCAAAATCAGAGAATTGGAAAAGAAACTAGCAGATCTCTCACAACTACATAAAGCTAATAAACAAGAACAAAATCTGAAAGAACTTTTAGACACTAAAACAAAGCTCAATCTTCTCTTATCCGCCAAGGCCAAGAGAGAAATGGCATGGACCAGACGTAAATTTTTCGAAAAAGCTAACAAGCCAGATACATTACTTGCAATAAGCTCAAAAATAAGCTTCCAAATTATCACATTCACCCCATTAGAACACAGGGAGGGGACCTGACATCCAACCCTAGAAAAATTGTACAGGAATTTAAATGTTTCTACGAAACTCTGTATGATGGAAACAAGGTCACCCACAATCAGAAAAATACAGAGCTGCTCAGATTATTTCTGCAGGAGGCAAAACTACCGAGGTTGGGCAGAGATATGAGAGAGCTAATACAGCAAGACTTCACACTCGAGGAAGTGGCGGAGGTAATTAAGACACTCAAACCAGCAAAAGCGCCTGGACCAGATGGGTTTTCCAATTTATACTATAAGAAATATCTGAAATTACTAGCTCCCCATCTGTTAAAACTCTTTAACGAAATTCTAGCAGGGGCCTCCTTCCCAACACAAATGTTGCAGGCTTCAATCTCTCTGATCCATAAACCTGGTAAGGACCTGGCAGACTGCAAGACCTACCTGCCCATTTCACTGATCAATTCGGATGTTAAAATCTTTTTCAAACTTATAGCAAACAGGATGGGTAGCGTCCTACTGGGGTTAATCCACTCGGATCAGGTAGGGTTTATCGAAGGCAGGCAGGCAGGCGGCGGACAATACCAGGAGGATTATAGATTTGATTGATCTGGCTAAACAAAAAAACATCCAGTCTAGACGCTGAAAAAGCCTTCGACTGGCCCTATTTAAAAGAGACATTGAAGGCATTTGGTTTCGAGGGACGTCTGTTAAATGCCATACAAGCTTTGTACGAGGGCCCGACGGCAAGGGTGCGGCATCAGGGCTTCCCGTCGGAACAATTTAGCATCCGTAGCGGAACAAGGCAGGGATGTCCGCTGTCCCCCTTGCTGTTCGCCCTCTGTATTGAGCCCCTAGCAGCGCACATTAGACAAAGCCCGGATATAGCAGGAATAACAGTTGGAGATCAGACCCATAAGGTGGCACTATACGCCGATGATGTGATTTTAACACTGTCAAGACCACTCATATCTCTCCCCAACACCTTTGCAATCCTAGGAAGGTTCAATCACATCTTGGGTTTCAAAATTAATCAGACAAAATCAGAAGCTCTAAATATCAACTTACCCAAAGAATTAGAAAAATTAATAGAAATAAACTTTAATTTTAAATGGCAAGCCTTCGCTATCAAATACTTAGGGGTATATCTCACCAGGGATTACAAAACTCTATACAACGCAAACTACCCAAAGATGATTAAGACACTGGGGGAGGATCTCAGGACATGGATGAGGGGCGGCATATCTTGGATTGGCAGGATGCATAGCGTGAAAATGAACCTCCTCCCAAAGATGTTATATCTTTTCCAAAGCCTGCCAATACCTTTAGTGATATCCGACATCCTCTCCCTACAGTCTAGCATTATGAAATTCATTTGGAATAAAAAAAGCCCACGAATTGCAAAAGGTATCTTAAAGAGGCCTACTTCCAAAGGGGGACATGCGGTACCTTGCTTGTTAGTTTATTATAAAGCGGCACAATTAAGCCAAATTGTCCAGTGGCACGCAGATCCGAACAAGAGGCGGTGGGTGGAACTAGAGAAAAGCTGTGGTGCCCCGGTTGAGCTGCATAATCTGATTTGGCTCCCTAAGGGAAGCTCCATCAAAATGGGGGTTCCGCTTCAGTCCATGGCCAATTCCTTGAAGGTCTGGGAGGCTACTAAAAATAGTTGTAACCTCACTTCCAAACATTCCCTAATGACCCCGATAATCGGCAACACGGACTTCGCTCCAGGAATGAATAGCGGTAATTTGTTAGCTTGGACACAGGCAGGTATCACAAGATTAAAGGATTTAGAGGGGAGGATACATATAGAAACTTTTGAGCAAATTAAATCCACAAAGGATATCCCAAACCAGGAATTCTTTAGATACCTCCAGCTCCGAGATTTTTATAACAAATTCCCAATTAGACCAGCAAGGACAAATTTTGACCAGCTGTGTTCTAGAGATACGGACACGCGAGGACTAACTTCTAGAATGTACAAGGAAGTGATCTGTCCTGGGACTCCTACGACCACAAGGCCCAGTTACATGAGACAGTGGGAGACAGATCTGGGGGAGACATTAGAGGACGAGGACTGGGATGGGATCCTGCAGGCAGCAGCGAAAAGTTAAATCTGCACCACGTTAAAGGAGAACGCATATAAAGTCCTCATGCGTTGGTACTATACCCCAGTAAAATTATCTAAATTTGTCAAAGGATACTCCCCGCTCTGCCCAAAGCAGTGCGGGCAGATAGCAGATCCACAACACATGCTGTGGTCTTGCATGAGGGTGGCCCCGACTTGGGAACAAATTAGAGATTGGATACAAAAGATACTCGGTTTGGAGATCCCCCTGGACCCGTGGTTATTCCTATTGGGCAGATGGATCCAGGGTCTGTCAAATGCGTCGCACAAATTAATCGCGCACTTTGCAACAGCCACCAGGTGCGAGATAGCAGCACTGTGGAAACAATCGGATTTACCAGTAATACCCAAGATTAGAAACAGAATTTGGCATGTCTGCCGGATGGAACAGTTGACGAGTTTGGTCAACGACACCGGCCCAAATTTCCTAAAAGTCTGGACGCCTTGGCTGGCTCAGACAGACATCCCGGGGATAAGCATATCCGCAATTCTACAATGATAGATACAGGTGCGTTCTCCTTTGACAACGCAGGGTCCACGACCACATAGAGACGGACGGCTAGAGTAGTTGATAGAGAAGAGCCCGATGAGTAGGGAAGAAGCCAGGAGTTCGAAACGACGGATGCAACGGCAGCAGCACCATATTTTCCTCCCTCCACCCCCACCTATCCCTTCTTGCCTGTCTGTGTTGTGTCTTGTCAGTTTGGTGAGTCATGTTTGTGGAATGTAGGTTACCCTCAGTTGATGTCATTTTCATGTTACGTGTTGTTAAAAGATACGGGTTACAGTTGACCCCTGAGACAATTGTTGGTGATATACTGTATGCATGGAAAACCCAATAAAAGTAAAGTTGAAAAAAAAAAATGTATAAGTTACCAGTGCATGATGAGAGGTGCCCCTAGGCAGTAATAAGGGGAGACCTAGGTTGATACCAAACCCTTCTGCTACAACCCCAATAGGGATTATCCGAAACCCTAGACAGGAGAAGTAAAACAAGGTCAGATACACCGGGAGGGGGAGGGAGAATAAAAATAATATCACACGGCTGCTTGCGACTGATGAAGCCTAATGAAGCCGAAGTCTCAGCGAAACGCGTAGCTCCTACTGGCTGATTGCTTTTGTCCCACGGGGGCCTCCGTAGTAGTCGCAAGCAGCCGCACGTCATCACCATACTCCCCTGTCCTCCGGACGCGGCGGCAGGGACTCTCGCTGCAGGGCTTGCCACTCCACTACGGGCGCCGACCTGGGAGTTTACGTCTATGTGAGTGCATTGTTATTTATATACCATACCAATGAATTTATCGATTTGTTGATAACATGTCTGCCTCACCATCTTTATACCATCACACGCGGGAGCTTTGAAAAGACTGTCAGAGTGAGGGTCTTCAACGACACATCATTGCCTGCCAGTGATCATGGTTCCCCTGCTGTTTGGATTGGGGAAGGAAAGACTGATTATTACAGATACCCCTCATTGTACCGATACTTACACTTGGCCGTGTAAGTATTGTGTGATATTATTTTTATTCTCCCTCCCTCTCCCTGTGTACCTGATCTCATTGTAGGTTAGGTATGCATATTTTTCGTGTTTAGAACTCTGATTGTTACTGTTCCTTAAACCCTCGCTCCCCCTTGTTCCTTGTTTTACTTCTAGATGTATCTCAGCAATGCATTGCATAATAGCACATGAAAATATACATGCACAGCATAGAGAGCATATGTACAGATGTAGCAAGATTTGCTGTCACAGCTATATTCACCCCCTGCTGCATCAATCCATCAGTACTTCAACCATCATGGTGGCAGCAGCACTGAATACAATAAACCTTACTACATCTATATTAAAACTAGTACACATGTGAAAAGGATGTCAGCAAGATGATGTGGGGGTGCATAAAGGCTTCTAGGAAACTATTTAATCATCGATTTCAATTTATATAGTCTATTATGCACTCTTCAAAGAAATAGTTTTCATACAGTTTACCCTTCTGTTTTTTCAGCCAATCAAAAAATGTTTTGCCATATAAATTGTAGGCACGAGCACAGCATTGCTACTCCCTGATGAAGTGGATACCACCACGAAATGCGTAGGAACACTGCTGTGCTTATTTGCAGACATGCTTATGCTGGGAGTGCTCTGTTAGAACTACCATTCCCCCAAAGAAAGAACTTGAGAATCTGACATTTCCTTCTCCGTTGGATTGATGACGTGCTGCAGATGCCAGAACACCACAGATCATAGATCTTCGCGAATGCGATTGGTTAGGAGGTGAAAGGAAGAGGAGTGCCTCTATCAGTTCTATTTCTGAGCTCATGTTAATCTTCATTTTTGTAAGGGAACATCTGTTCTATGTATATTAGTAAAATATTTTTATACTATACTTCACTGTGGTAGTTTGCGCTTTTGTTTTCCAGATATAAAAGATATTTAAGTTTACAAGTCTGACAGTCTTCCTCCCTAAAAATTAAAGAGGCAAGCAGGAGGAACTCAGCTCAGAGAACATGATAAAGTAGTATCAAATTAGAAGTTAGGACTTGCAAGATCTGGGGTCACCTTGGCATGGCGGGCAATCTGATCATACTTTGGCCAACTTATATATAAGATGTAAAAGACTTAATTGCACACACAGATAACCCAGTGTATTACAAACAGATATTGCGCTCATTAGCGGAGAGGGCGCGTTCCAATACCTTCCTTATCTGAACCCCATTGCGGCTTTATTTCACTGCATATTTCGTGCATACGGTCTATGGGACTTCCACTCTATTGAACACTGCGAGCGGAGAGACGCGAGTGCAGACGGGCGCCGTCTGATGACGTCAGACGCTACTGCGGACAATCCGGAACTGCCTGTGAGAACACCGTGTCGGAGCTGACGGCTGCTGCAGGGAGATCCCTAAAGGAGTTTTAAACTTCCCACCAAGCGGCCTGCCGGAGACTGGTGAACATCATACGGGGAGGATCTCCAAAGAGACGTGCAACCCTTTGCTGAGCTGTATACCGAGGACCAGAGGACGAACCAGATACACACCAGCCTGCACATAGCTGTTTCTCACGAGTGGTAACATGTCCAAAACATGTCATGCTGATTTATGCTTTTATTGATGTACGTGCAATAATCACCCAATTACTTTATAAAATTTATTTTAATACTACACTATGAGGTTTTTTTGCGCTGTTTTCTTTTTCTTTTTTCTGTTCTAACCCAGTGTATTGCATTATAATTAAGAATATCAGCGTTCCCATAGAACTCAATGGCAGTAATAAGGCAGACTATCACTTCCATCTAATATCACCATAACTTGCAAGCAATAAACTTTGCTACATCTGTCGCTAGAATCCCAACTGAAATGAAATATTTTAGAAAGAGTTAAAGATTTGCAGTATTATATTAGTAATAAGGGTTAATAAGGACAAAATGGGTTCTAATAAATGTGGGTGCGCCATGATTTTGCTTGATTTTAGCTGCTTTTCGTCAATCAACAGCAGTCCGGTAAATTACTAAAAACTTACAAGTACCCTTTGTACTGGGTGAGCATTTCATAACACATGGAGCTGGATAAATAGACCCCTCTGTGTTTGCAACCATGCTGCTGTTCCCATTGCAACACTCAAAGCGCTCTGTATACCACCCACACTTTTCTTTCATTAGCTGATCTGCCTATTCGTTACTGTACTGCCAAAAATGTATTAAAATGCCCATATATTTAGTGCAAGCCGCCTACACCCTCATAACTTCAGCCATATATTACTGCAATGTTTTCCTAGGCATTTTTAAGCTGATTCACAGTGTTTATTACACAATTTGCATGTTCATTACCCGGGCCATGCATTATTAAATTGCCCTCGGAATTCATAATAATTAAATTAGGAAGCTATCCTCTAAACTTTTCCAGATTTGTTTTTGAATGGCATTTTTCCCTACAGTATGTCCCGGCCTATGGCTATAAAATGCTTGCATGTTAGATGCATTGCTAAGGCAATCAGTTCTGTAGAAAAGGCAGAATGGGAAGTTTGTTACTTCTTGTAATAACCTGAAGGAATGAGAAATGGCGAAGAGTAACTAGGCTCTAAGCACTGCGACTTTGAAATCACTGTAGTATTCTTCCCTCATGAATAATGTACAGTATTGTACTTTACATTATAATTAAACATTTATCTACTGTATTTTAAATTCTGGGGTATATTGTTTTGTGTGTTTGCGATCTATTAAATTCAGAAAGTGCACTTTTGTCATATGTCGTGATACATATTGTTAACCATTATGAGAGTTCTTAAGTATAGTGTACAGAGCTCTCCAAATCTCACAAGCCTCTTCTTCGTGTGTACAAGTTCTCCAAACCTCACCTGTTTCTTCACGTGTACAGAGCTTTCCAAACATCAACTTTCCTCTATACGTATATAAAGCTTTCCAAACCTCAGGTCTCTTCATGTGTAAAGAGCTTTTTAAACCTCACAATGCTCTTCTACACAGCTTTCCAAACCTCACAGGTCTCTTCTTCATGTATACAGGGCTTTCCAGTAAACCAGGGGTTTAGAAAGAGTTCCAGACCTTCACATTTATCCTCTCAGTTTTTACTTGTACATGTTTAAGCTTCCCCATTAATCCATAAATCCCTGTGTTCTGTGAGCCCATTTATTCATAATCATTGCTATGTCTGTTGCATTTATCTTTTTTTTTGTTTATCCCTTGCAAACAAACACTTCACAGAGAAATTTAATCAGCATAATAAGGCAGACAGTAATGAAGGACATGTTTGATTGCTTAGCTACGAATGATTCTGGAGAGATAATGGGACTGATCCCTTTAAATAAAACACTGTTATTATTTCTGCCATAGAAACAGACATTTAGAGCAAATATTGGTAACTTAGCATAACCATTTCTTCTAGGGCGTTGTGAAGCCTCAAATCCCATTTTCTTGTCGGTGTTTTCCATGCCTAGAATACACGAGTCTACCCCAGGCGTGTCTGAATATTAACTTCTATCACCTGTGTTGGGACACTTTTCCATGCATCCACTACTTTTCAGTGCCAAAAGACTAAAGCATCCTGTGTATCTCACCCTCCAGTTTCAGAGCATGACCTCTTAGCTTAGCATTCCTCTTTCTTTGTAAAAAGTCTTCTTTTGTCCACTTTGTTAATTCCAAGTAATTGTAGATGAGTATCCAAGTTTAAGTATTAAAGAAACCATCTACTGTACTGTGTTCCTCCATTACCTGGAAAGTGATCCGAAACAAGAGACTAATCCTCCTACTAGCATGTGTGGAAACAAAATACAAGCACTGTCATCAGAAAGACACAACGAGCCATATTAATTATTAAGCAGCCCTGCCATATAACATCTTCCAGTGCATATTAGAGAATGCCCATGTTTATCTTCACATTCATTGCATTATGGTGAGAGACCCTGCAGGAAGATGATGATTCCCTAATAAGGATGTATGCCAGAACTTCAAATTCTGCATCTTACTGAATGTTTGTACATTTAGATGAGAAAGGTGATGGCCAATACTCCAAAAGACTTGGTACAAATGTGAAAGTCCCTATCTGACCAAAACGTTGATCTCACAATAAACTTTCACATTTGTACCAAGTCTTCTGGAGTGCCAGCTATCACCTTTCTCATCTGAATACAGCTTTCTGTGGAGGTCTGAGCACCTGTGGCAGTTTACAACTTAATGCATGCAAGTGCTCCATTGGTACGTGTTGACTGAGCAGTGCTCTGCCAATTGACACATTCTGGCATGTGGCAGGACAGCCTCGTGGTAGGTTCAGTGAGAACCCCAAACAGTGGGTAAGGCTTTTACCTTCATTGGTGTATTTTCCACAAACAAATAAACATTATGGAAAACAAAACATAACATAAAACTCTACTCCCTTAGAAGACTAACTATATAGTAGGTCCTTAGCTATCCCCTGGGTAGCTAGCCTACTTCCAGGTTAAACAAGATTATGCAGTGAAAAGATATAAAGTCCTTAACTATGTTTGGGGAGCTTTGTCCCTAGAGAGAGTCCAAGTGATCCCTTCTGGATACTGCAACAGCTGCTTTAATTTTCCCTGCAGGGTTGGACGGCTGGGCCCTAGTAGGCAGGACTGTGTCCATCAGGCTTGTGGCAATCTTCTGTCTGGGAAAGCCGTGCCTCAGTCATACTTCCTGGTTTTGGAAAAGTCTGTCTCCTTCCTGCTCATGTCTGGCACCTTATACAACTACCTGACAGATGCCTTAACTCAGCTCTGATTGCCAGGTAGCGCTGACTGGGTTAACCCTCTGACTGCTGGTTTCAGCAGTCAGATGTATGTTTCCCAGGCATACTCATTTGTGAATGACTTCACCCTGTCACATGGCACCTTACAAGTCATTCACCATAAGGTGCCTTCCAGTGCCGAGATGTATCTTATGATATAGGACCACTTAATATTAATGCAATTTATGCCTTCACCCCTTTATTGCCAATAGACCGTATAATGCATTGCAAAGCAAGAGCAGTGTTAATCATTCTTGAAACAGAATCACTCTCTTGTTTCATCGCTCAGGTTGATGTTATTGGTGGTTCTAGGTAGGCAGATCCATTAAAAAATTGGGTTATAGCTATAGTGCATACTTACTATATTTCCTCTTCTCAGCAGGGGGAACCACAGGGAACATAGGGATCTAAAGTGGTCCAGTTGCCCCCACAATCAGAGAGCTGAGTCATATGACTGTTATTACTTTACCCACCTTGATCTTAAAATTAATTTGCAGGCATTTCAACTCTGCAGCTCTTTAGAATGTGAGTTTATCACAAACTTCTTCTTTAACTGGAATGGCGCGTCCAACAGGGGATTATTCAAAGGGAGGGTCCAACATTCAGCCAACGTGACCAAATGACAGTGACATGTTTATTGGGTTAAAGAGTCAAATGTCCCAATGTAAGAACTGAACTAACAATACGTTTATAAGGCTAAATGGTTGGTGCCATGTAGGAACAATTTGAACAAATGGCAGTGGTTTATTAAATGGGTTGAAGGCTGAAGGTTTAAACTGATGTAATGACACTGACCTGTTCAACGGGTGAGATGATCAGTCCAATATACTGAAGGACTAAAATAAACTAATGACAGTAGCATGTTTAATGGATTAGATGGTTAGTCCAATGTAGGACTAAATTGATCTAAAGACACTGACATGTTTATTGGTTTAAAGGGTCACTCCCACGCATGACCATAGTGAATTAATGGCTTAATGGGTTAAATCTTGGTGACTAATTCATGTGACAAAAATCAGACAGATACAATCTAAGCCTTTTGAATATTTTTTTTTTTTTTTAAAGCTTTCATTTACAGCAGGGACACACAAATACAGAGGGGTAATCTTGTTTCTTTTGCAATATAATAATGTAAAAAGGCAGAAAATAAAGGAAATTAAAAACAGATTCCAAGTCTCATTTGCCATTCTCATTATCCAGTGTTTGCAAACATTTCCAGAACAATTTAAAAATGAAGATACAGTACTTGTCTTATACTTTTCCAGAAAGATTAAACCTATTAAATGATATCCCAAATTTAGATCTAGGCTGCACTTTTTAATACAAATTATGCATTTGCTTCTGCATCATTATAGCATAAAAGGCATTTCGTTTACCTGCCATGTAGTTATTGAAATCAATATCTCTGTATGTTTGCACACTTATACATAACTAAGACCAACACATCCTTCATCTTAGAACTGAAACAAGCAGACTAAAAACAAAATAACAGCTCAAAGTTAATGTTTGAACAGAACTTTTCCAGCGTACTTACAAATTACATAGGAACACCTTTCCAATTCTCACTTAATTACTAATTTTGCAGGTTATCCTGTCTATGGTAATTATCATGGTTGCTCATCACTCTCTTACTTTTGAGTGCTTTCTGTCATAGCTGTGCAATTATTACTGTGTTCAGGAAGACAAGTGCATTGTGTGTATGGCATTCACAAGGGACAAAGACAATAAAGAAAGCATGTGAAGAAGCAATTTGTGCTGCTGAATACTTTATCCATAAGGGTGCATTGACTCTTACAGACATAAGCTAAAAATCTTCCCAACTCAACAATTTAGACTGTGTTGGAAAAGATTTTAGTGCCATTTATTTGACTAGAGCTGGACACTTCTACAGCACTGGGATGCAGCTTTACAGCATGTTGAGCAAGGGCCTTAGAGATTTGTGTACCAAACAGACTTTGTAAACTAGTCCCTGTGTGACAGGGTGAGATACAGGGTAACATGTAGCTAAGAATTATTCAACTTCCACTTATTTGATTGGAATATAATTCATTGGCAAATGTGTCACCGCCTTCTCACCAAATTGAACAGTAACCTAAAATAGGGATGTACAATACGATGGAAACGTGCAAGCAAGATTGATGCAGACATTCATGTTTTAGCACCAATGTATCAAGGTTCTTTGCTACAAAAGAATATAAATTCAATACAATAAAAATGTGTGACACTGTGCAAAAGATTCCAACTTGGACAGTATAAATAAGAAGAGATAGAATGGAGTTACTTGATGTATTTATTTTAATGGGATACATTAAAGATTGTGTTGCTGCATTTTCTTCTTCTTCTTTTATTATTTATGTACAGTATATATATTTATTTGTATAGAGCCTCAATGTACATACCACTTCACAGCAGTAATAGACACAGCAAAAATAAAATGAGATGTAATACATAATGGGAGTGAGCACTTTAAAGATAAAAGTAAACATTAGGAAAAGGATCCCCTGCCCCTAAGAGCTTACAATATATGTGCTATGTAGGGAGAACTTGCTGAGACAGTAGGAAGGTGTTATAGTAAATGAGTATGCAAAGGGTGAGTACCAGTGTGAAGAAACTAAGACAAGTCTGAGTTGGCATACACATTAATGGCTGTCAATTGTAAGTGCCCTCCTTGCCAGTCCCTAAAGGAGTTTATATAGACTATATACATGGCAAGGCTCAGTCTCTAATACTGAACCTGTTCAGGGTGCTGGGTCTGTGCAGGCTGGGCTTGGATCTGCTGATAGAATAATAAAGGGTACCAGGAACTTTTATAGTACAAACAAGCATTATTCACATGAGTTTATAATGCTCGCCATACAAAAGACAGATGACTGCAGACATGAACTGGTGCCAAAAAATATGGTTACTCTATGCTTCTTCCCCTGGTAATGCTCAATCCTACGCTGAGGAGATACTTGGGCTTGTTTCCATTAGCACTGTATTTGGCTAGATTGGCAATCTCCTGCATAGCATTAATAGTGCTCCATCTCAAGTGGGCCCCTGCTGGACATACCGTACACTCTGCTTTCTGGGATCAATAGCCCCGTACTTTGTATTGCATACTGTACTTCCTCATGCATATTGAGGTAAGTAGAAGAGAGAAGGAGCACAGCTGACAGCATTCAAAATGTAAAACTAAGGGCAACTCAAGACATGGGAAAAAAATATATATTAACCTTTAATAATCAGCTTATTGAATTGGGCGTAAAAGGTGAAAGATCAGTGCGCAACTAAATACAACAATTCAAAAATGTGTAGTGAATAGTGATATAATAAATTGAATATATACGTGACCTTAAGCCAACAGTGGACAAAAATGGAGCGTCTGCAGCTGCGGTTGAAGGGATGGCCCAGAGCACCCCCTAAAACTTACAGATAAAAACAGAAAAAACACAGCGCACAACGCTCATAGTGCATTAAAAATATATTGACACAAACAATTGTTAGAGTAGGTAATGTGCGTACATCAAAGTGATAGTAAACAGGCATGTTAGGGAATTATGTTACCCATACACCACGTGGAAGCCGAATTGGATGTCGTCACAGGTATAGGAAACTGCTTCGTGGTAACCTTGTTCCTGTAGGGTAAGTAGGAGTCTTTCAAAGTCCCCGCTTGCATGTACAGCAGCGGCAGCTCTTATTCGAGCAAATGCCGCTGGCTGTATGAGGCTGGGAAGCGGGTAGCCGCGGCGCGTGGCGGCGCACTGTGACGTCACAGTCACAAGCGCGCCCGGCTTCCCCGTCTTCCCCGGCTTCCCCAGGCTTCCCCGACACCCCTGGAGTTCAAATCTAGGTAAGCGGGGGTGCGGGGAAGCAGAGGGGCAAAGTAGAAGCCGGGTTCGGGGTGTCTTTGGGGGGGTAATTGCGCGCGATGTGGAGGGGGGGTGCGTGGGGGAAACGCGGCGGCGCGCGTTTTTGACTGGCGGCAGCTGGGGTAGATCCCGGCATGCCGCCGGCATTCACTCGAATTAAAGATGTCGCTACTGTATACAGAGTCCAGCCCATCTGTGGCTCACAGGAGAATGGCTGCTTCAGACAGAGCTCCACGCCGGCTGGATTCCTCTGGCTGTCCTCCGTTCAGGTACTGTATCAAACGCCTTTGCAAAATCATGAATCACTCTCTAGGATCTTCTCAATCAACGCTACTCCCTTCCTCCGTTAACACACAAGAACACTTCTCTTCTCCCGGGATCACAAGCCTAGGTTTGTGATCCCGGGAGCAGAGAAGTGTTCTCTTGTGTAAACGGAGGAAGGGAGCAGCGTGATTGAGAAGATCCTAGGGAGTGATTCATGATTTTGCAAAGGCGTTTGATACAGTACCTGAACGGAGGACAGCCAGAGGAATCAAGCCGGCGTGGAGCTCTGTCTGAAGCAGCCATTCTCCTGTGAGCCACAGATGGGCTGGACTCTGTATACATGCGAGCGGGGACTTTGAAAGACTCCTACTTACCCTACAGGAACAAGGTTACCACGAAGCAGTTTCCTATACCTGTGACGACATCCAATTCGGCTTCCACGTGGTGTATGGGTAACATAATTCCCTAACATGCCTGTTTAATATCACTTTGATGTACGCACATTACCTACTCTAACAATTGTTTGTGTCAATATATTTTTAATGCACTATGAGCGTTGTGCGCTGTGTTTTTTCTGTTTTTATCTATTGAATCGGGCGTTTACTAAGGACCTGCCGGTGGGAACGATCTGATTTTGATCCAGACTACTAATGTGAAAACTCCTGCCATACTAAGCACAAGCTCATTCCTCTTCCTGGATGATGACAATCTTGGGCCATTGCTAATGGTGCTAACTATATAGGGCATGTTCCTTAACTGAAAACAATAAACAGGGGCAGGAAGCTCCTTTTTTTTGTAAACTCTTTATTTCCTCAATTAAATTTTTTAAACAGAAATCAAATAAACGCACACAATCCCAGCCCTCCCCCCCCCCCCAAATATTTGCATTACATGCGGTTAGAGCAGGAAATACCATTCTAAATTTTACACAGGCATTACAGGCTACATATCTTTTAGTAAATTTGCCCTTTTTGGACACCTGGATGATTTTGTGTAATCCCGGTCCCCCTTGGGCTCCCAGTGACCCCCTTACCTCGGGAGGCATGCGGTTGTTGCGCAGGCGAGAGCATCGCCGGAGACTCCCGGCGGCTCCCTTTGCAGGGCACAGCCATACTGTGTAGATGCGAGCATGCGCAGTATAGTTGCACATGCACAGAGCATCCCTAGTCCGGCAGCCATGTTGGGTTGGCACGAGAGTTCGCGCATGCGCAGGAAGTTGTGCACGTGCAGTGTAAGCGCGCAAAGCGGTGGCCAATAGGAAGAGGCTCAGAGCTGGGAGTACATATCCCATGAGCCTCGGGGCAGATCACATGGGTGCAAGTAGCCAATGAGGTTGGCTGAATCTCGGCTGCAGTAATTTAGATACATTTCGTGCGCTGCAGCCACGTTAGTTGGAGCTGGGACAAGGAAGGGGTAGGTTGTGTGCAGGGGTCTGTGACTCCTCACTAGGCCAGGTAACCCCTACTAGGCCCCAGCTAGACCCCGACTCCCCTCAGCTTGTGGTTGCTGCAGGGACAGGCCCATAGATGGGGACACTGCCCTGTAGTACCAGAGTGAGGGACAAAGTAAGGATGTGACTGCATCCTGACCTCAGGTGATCTGGGACCAGACACCTGCAACCAAGAAACACTGCATACAGTGGAACAATCCATGCGGGACCCACCAAATGTAGAGGCGGAGGCTTCCCGGTTACCGTCACTGGATCCCATCAGCATCACTCAGCGCCCGGGTGTGGACACACCCGGCAGGTACCCAACAAAGTGTAAAAACTCACTCTTACACCTAACTGGGCAGCGCTGTACCATACATTGGGTTGGGGTATTGACCTTGTGGACACCAGGTTGGTTGGGTGCCCAAAGGCCCCTAGGTACTTTGGGAGGTATGGCCGTGCGAGGCCTGGAGGGTAGTTGTACCTTATTAGTACATATAGTAAATTGTTATGCTTTCCATGTGTGTATTCTTTATTGTCCTGTAACTGGGTAATTCCACACAGTAGAATCCCGTACAGGTGGAGGCGCTACCGAGTACCAATTCAGGTACATCATAGGTTCCCAGCAGCGGAGGCTCAGGTTTCCTATGAGCCACAGGTATCGCATCGTAACCCCACATCTCCCAGGGGGAGGGGGAAAGTGCGTTACATTTGCATTTCTCCTCATTTGCCTGTTTTGGATGATGTATATTTGTACATAATGTCATCACAAATAAAAATGTATCAAACACCATACAGAAAATAATGAACAAAAATGTCACTCCGCGCTAAGGCTGTCCGTAAATATAGTCCCTCTTGCTGCCGTCAGTCTGAGGGACTCCACACACCCCCTATAAACGTGAGCTCCTGGAAGGGAGCTCACAGACAGAAAAAGAAATTGCAGACAGGCGCACTAAGGGACATTAACTCTTTATTAATAATAATATATCCCGATATGGAGGAATACCAAATAAACATAAAAAGTGAGTGTAGACGGACGTACACAGAGGTACACAATTGGAGGCTTTTATAAGGTGAAATTATAATAGGCTTTATTGTGCCTTTTCCTTTTCATCAGGAAATCATCCAAACACAGGGGGGGAACAAAGCTTCTATTCACTTGGGAGTATCTCTAGTAAAAATACCATGCAATTAATTCACAACTCCCTAAGTCAAGCATGTCTCGCAGCCCCAAAACATATAGCATAAAATAAGCAGATATAAGCAGTCTCTTAATAATGAAAGTCTTATCTGTTTCTTGCTGTAGAGTAAGCTTCTCTGCTCTCCTGGAACCGCACCCGTGCGTGCACAGAAAATATCAGCATCCAGGTTTAGAAGTCTTATTTGGTGTCTTGCAATCAGCTATGCTGGGCAGAGCTCAAGACCGGTCAGCTCCAGAGATGTGTGTTCTCTTGGTCAGTCTCTCCTGGGAGACTCAAGAACACTCCTGTGTCTCCAAAGGTCAGCTCTCATTCAGAGCTAAGGAGTCACTTCCTGTCTCAACAGACAGGCTTTTGTAAGCAATTTAGATCAGGCAGCTGGTGTTTATTAATTGACTACCAGCAGTTAACCACCACACTGCTAAATTAAAGGCACATTACTTGAACAGGGATTACTCCCCTGTTACATACCTCCACTGTTTGTGGGAAGCTTGGGCTTGCCACGGCCAAAGCCCATCCTTAAATTCTCATTCAAGATATCTCAGTGACTTGAATGAATGTGGATGGAGGAAGAGAACCCTCAGTCCTGTTGGGATTGGAGCCCTTTCTCCAGTTTATTCGTGTCTCCTCCTGAAGGTGTTTGAGATCAGCACCCCTCAGTCGCTCGAGGAGGACTTTCTCCAAGTAAAGTCTTTTTTCTACGTGCGCGGTCATGAGATTTCCCTCGCGTCGGGTGCTCGTCTTTTTGTAGGCATACTGTATGGCAGCAGTTGCAGAGCGTTTAAAAACAGCCCTTTGAGTTTTCCGCTCTTGAAGCTGTCGCTCTGCCCTTTTCCCACTCAATGGGGTTGCTAGTTCAGCCCCTTTTAGATTAAGTTGCAATTCCACAACAACTTCCAGAGAATGTCCCATCTTTTCAGCTACATCAGCTACAGATTATTCTGGTTTTAATTCAGCACATGTACTGCACCGACACACTTTATTCGAGCAAATACCCGGTATGTACCTGGCAGATACCTGGAATGCGCCACTCCTCACCTCTAACAAGCCCCGTTGCATTTGCCTTCCCAGCCTGGGTTCATGCCTGGCTGATGGGCGGCTGATCTGTTAAATGATAATGATTAGGATTTAATAGGCTGCAATGCTTCGCGTGTCTACCAGATGGCATAAATTCATGAATTGTAATGCAGTATATATATATATACTGTGCAGTATTGCAGCCAGCGGGAATAAAATGCTTCAATCCCTGCTTGGAAAATAACTCAATGCACTCGGGCAGAAAACAGTCACAAACCTCAATACACCCGGGTATACCCGAATTCGTGGGACTAGCCGAGCTCGAATAAAGTGTGTCGCCAGTGTACCTTCTTTTGTTGCCTGCTGGGTGTCTGAAGGTTTTGCTAGTGCTTGTTTAGGTGGTTCAAATTTTGCAACCTTGTCTTTCAGATGAGCGGTATTCCCAGCTCTCACTGTACCCTTGTCTTCATGGGTTTTTGAGGCTGTGGGATACTGACGCTTAGTCAGGGTCAATACTTGTCCTTGTAGGACTGTAATCTCATCCACGAGAGATCCTTGTTTTCTGAGTGCGTCTTGCAAATCTCTTCTCAGGGAATTTATTTGAATGCTTTGCATTCTCTGAGATTGCCTCTTTCATTTTTATTGCATTGTGAAGCACTATGAACTTCTTTGCTTGGGCCACAGTTACTTGTTTCAGTTTCTGGACCTTCTTGTGCTCCCTTTTGTGCTGCGTCACCTGGGTTCTAAGCTTGGCTTTTAGCGTTGCTTTGGTGATGCTCAGGGTAGCCTTCAGTTTCTCATGCTGCTTTGAGGGGACATACTTGGTCATCAGACGTTCCTGCAGCACTTGAATTTCTTTAGCAGCCTGCAGATTGTCGTCCTGCAGAGTTCGCTGCTGCTCCTCTGCCTTCTCGAGGTCCGTACGCAGACCTTGCAGTTGGTTCTGCAGTCGGTGCTCTGCTTCAAACTTTTCCTTGATTTCTTCTGTCAACTGAAAATTTTCTTCTTTCAGTTTTAAGTTTTCTCTTTTTAATCTTGAATTTTCTCCTTTTTCAGTCTCTGTATTCTTTAGGGCTTCTTTGCAGTCCTCCTTCCATTTACGCAGATTTGCTTTGAAAATGACAATCTCCTGGTGTGAGACTTCCTTCTCTAGGTTGAGGGTCTGAAGCTCCTTCTGAGAGACTTTGAGATCTGTACCAAGATTACCAATAGTTTCTTTAGCAATGTCCAGCTCCTCAGTGAGACTGTGTAGTTCCTTTCTGGAAATTTCCAGGTCTCTGCGGCAGCTGTTGGTCTCATGATGTGAGGCATCAAGTGCTCTGAGGATTGTCTGAACCTCTTTCTGAGATACGTCCACTTCTATCTGGACACTGTTGACCTCCTGTTGTGAGGTATTCAGCTCTATACGAAGAGTGTGAACCTCTTGCTGGAAGACTGTCATCTGCTTCAGTGCCTCCTCATACTTCCGCTTTAGCGTAGCCACCATTTTATCAGATTGGCTCTGCTTTTCATCCATGGCAGAAATATTAGCCTTTGCAGTATCTAGCTCAGTCTTGAGATCGTCCAATTCTGTCCTGGCTAAAGAGTAAATTGTGAGCACATCTTTTTGTAGCCTCACGTTATTTTTCTGTAGCTCTGTGTTATCAGCTCTCTCAAGTTTCAATTGTTCTTGAAGTAGATCACAGTCATGCCTGGCAATTTTCAGGGCATCTTCAGGGCTGGTCAAGGGATCGTCACTCACTGGTTCCGGCTCCACTTCCCTGGGATGACTGGTTGAGGCTTCCTCACTGTTGGCACCGGACAGACACTTCTTTGGGGTACACGACTTCTGCCTTGGGCCCTCTGGATATTCGGTTAACCGCGGGACGAATTCTCCATTTTCTCTAGGCTGCAGGGCAACTCGGTCCCCCTTTTCCTCCACAGGATCTGCGGACGTGTCTGTTCCTTCCACGGTAAGTGAAGAACAGCTTTTCTTTTTCTTTTTTCGCCTTTTTGATTTGGATGACACCGTCCCTTCAGGGATATTGGGGTCTCCATCTTCATTTGAAATTTTAGCAGCGTCACTGGATCCACCCGGCTTTTCTTGCAACTGTAATAGTTGACGGAAATATTCGGTGATCCACTGCTCCCGCTCTGTCTCCTGCTGATCATATTCGTCATCAAAGGGAGCGGTCTTTTCTGTTCGTGCCGAGTTCAGGCACCCCCACAATTCTTGGGGTGTTTTGTGGGTGTGACTCGGTTCGGGTTCCCCGTAAGAGATTTCTTCCTCTTTATTGGACTGGAAGGGCCACTGTTCCGTGGGGTAGGGTTCATTACAGGAACGCTGCATCTTGTCCTCCATTTTTAGGCTATCAGGTGTAATTTTCTTCCTGACCTCAGGAGGTGCTATTGCAGCTGTTGCCACTGTTTTTTCTAGAACCCCCAATTGTGGTAGTCCTACAGGTGGGCATATTTTGCTTCTAGAGGTCTTAGCCTCACAGGCATCTCTGTAGAATTTTTCTTTCTTGGATAAGTTTTACAATATCAGCAGTGCTGTGCATGCATTTTCTCTCATCAGGTAGACAAGATGTGCAGTTGCTAGGTTAAAAAGTCTATTTGCTTTACACCATTTACTTGCTAGGTCCAATCTCTCCGCCTTCAGCAACAGAATTTGGTTTTCTGCCTGAGTTCAGTAATTTTCAGTCTCATCTTTGGGTATTATGGCATTCACACTTTGGGTGTCTGTTTTTGCTCCCAAGATATATATAGGCAGACTTTTTTTCTTGCAGAAAAAAAAAAACCTTCTTTCATTCCCGGCAGGGTGACTCAACATTCAGCAATTGGTTTTGAAAAACCTTTTACACAGTTCATAAATCACCTTTTCCCCTATAGGGCAATTTTACACTCAGCATTTGTTTGCTAAAAATTCCCCTGCTTCAGCACAGTCTTGTATCAATTTTCACACTTTTCTGCATATACTCCATTCACAGCTGGTAGCCGTATGCGGTGTGGCAACCTTTATGTGCAAAATCAGTACCACTCGCGGGTCACCATCTGTATTCACTGCTTCAGCGAAACTTTTGAAAACAACAAACACCTATCCCTTTTTAAGGGCTGACTCACTTCTTGAACCCTGACTATGGCTGGAAGGCAAAACCCCTATTGCAATGACCATATTACACTTTGTGATAGGCAAAATAAGGTTTAGCTACTTCAGCAGTCTCTCCTCTACGGATTGGGGCAAAGAGTCCATCTGTGATTTTGTAAGTTTCAGTGCATTGTGGTTTCAGTGATGTGTATCCCTTAACTCTGATCTCTGCTGCATGAGGTTTTTTTTTTTTTTTTCTCAGACTGTTTGTAGGCAAAAAGCATAACAAAAAATTTCACATACAAATCTCCGGTCCTTTTTAACTTCAAGGACACCTCTTGTCCCACCTCGGACACCATATTTAGACGGACGTTCATAGAGGTACACAATTGGAGGCTTTTATAAGGTGAAATTATAATAGGCTTTATTGTGCCTTTTCCTTTTCATCAGGAAATCATCCAAACACAGGGGGGAACAAAGCTTCTATTCACTTGGGAGTATCTCTAGTGAAAATACCATTCAATTAATTAAGAACTCCCTAAGTCAAGCATGTCTCGTAGCCCCAAAACATATAGCATGAAATAAGCAGATATAAGCAGTCTCTTAATAATGAAAGTCTTATCTGTTTCTTGCTGTAGAGTAAGCTTCTCTGCTCTCCTGGAACCGCACCCGTGCGTGCACAGAAAATATCAGCATCCAGGTTTAGAAGTCTTATTTGGTGTCTTGCAATCAGCTATGCTGGGCAGAGCTCAAGACCGGTCAGCTCCAGAGATGTGTGTTCTCTTGGTCAGTCTCTCCTGGGAGACTCAAGAACACTCCTCTGTCTCCAAAGGTCAGCTCTCATTCAGAGCTAAGGAGTCACTTCCTGTCTCAACAGACAGGCTTTTGTAAGCAATCTAGTTCAGGTAGCTGGTGTTTATTAATTGACTACCAGCAGTTAACCACCATTAAAGGCACATTACTTGAACAGGGATTACTCCCCTGTTACAGTGAGGGTGACAAATTAAGGGTTAAAAATAAGGGGGTTAAATGTCCCTTAGTGCGCCTGTCTGCCATTTCTTTTTCTACCATACAGAAAATACATAAATGAACTTCTTTAGCACATAGTGGCTTGGTGTTTTATTTCTGAATGTTTGCAATAGAGAATTTTTGCATGAGCTCTCTAACCTGGTTAGCCAAGTTTCTGTAAAAGGTCCTGTGATGGTAGGGGGTAACCAGGCTCTCAAATAAAGGCACAGTGCAGCAGGTAGAGATAGGGTCTCAGCTTAGTGCACCCCAGCGGGTGCAAGCACGAGCTATCCTAGAACAGCATAGGGTCCTGGATAAGCCAGCCAGGACCCATATCACTGATCACCTGGTGCACATCGGGGATTTGAGATCTCTGCATAAGCATGCCTATTGGGTATCAGCAGAGGTGAAGGGGAGTGTAGAGAGGGTGGTAGAAGAGACGCTCTCCCTTTGGGCTTCTCCGGTAGTCCTCGTGCCCAAGAAGAACAGAACCACTTGGTTCTGTGTGGACTATCGGCAGCTAATTGCTCAGATGGTTTCAGATGCTTATCCCATGCCCCGAATGGATGAGTAATTAGATGAGCTTGTGGGTGAAAAGTATCTGACCACTATGGATTTGTCTGAAGGGTATTGGCAAATCCCTCTAACCAAGGAGGCACAGGAGAAGTCAGCATTCTTTACTCCGAGTGGCCTATATAAATTCTTGATTATGCCATGCGGGATGAAGAATGCCTGACTACCATCCATCGCCTGGTCAATAGGTTACTGGAAGGGATTCAGAGATTTGCAAGGGCATACCTGCATGATATAGCTGTGTTCAGTAATTCCTGAGAAACTCACTCAGTGCATGTGTAGCGGTGCTGAAAAGAATTAGGGAAGCAGGGCTGACACTTAAACCTACCAAGTGTCTAGTGGGTATGACAGAAGTTCTGTTTCTGGGGCACAGAGTGGGTAGAGGGCATCTCAAGCCGGAGCCGGCCAAGGTAAAAGCCATCATTCAGTGGCCAGTGCCCCGAACCAAGAAACTATTGGAAGTTTGTCCCTCAGTATAGTGCCCTTTCCAAATCCCTGACTGACAACAGAAATTACTCTTGGTTCTGGTAGCCTGGTCTCCTGCCTGTGAGGAAGACTTCCAGGCACTGAAGACAGCACTGGCTAGTGCTCCCATTCTGGCAGCACCTGATTACAGCAAACATTTCCCTGTACAGACCAATGCTGCTGACTATGGCATCAGTTCTGTACTCAGCCAGGTGGGCGAGGGGGGGGGGTGAACACCCCATTGTCAACCTGAGCAGGAAGTTGTTGCCCAGAGAAGTGGCTTATGCCACTATTGAGAAAGAATGCCTGGCCATTGTATGGGCACTCAAGAAACTGCAGCCCTATTTGAATGGATGGTCATTTACTGTGGTCACTGATCACAATCCCCTCAGCTGGTTACAGAGGGTGTCGGGGGGAGGCTGGCAAGTTACTTCGCTGGAGCCTTGCCCTTCAGGAGTTTGACTTTACCATACAGCACAAGAAGGGTAGTGAGCATGGTAATGCTGATGGAATTCCCGACAGGACATCCCCAGGGAGCCAAAAGCTTTAAGGACATGAAGGCTTGCGGAGCCACCTGATGAGGTGACTGCCTCAGAGCCTTCATATTGAGGGGGGAGGCGTGATGGTAGGGGGTAACCAGGCTCTCAAATAAAGGGTAAACCCATTTTGGTTACCCCTAATCCATATATAAGGGTCCAAGATATTTAGCTCTTGGGTCCAGAAACGTATCATTCTGTTGTACTGTGTTCAATAAAAGTATTTTTTGTGTTTTTTCCTTTCCAGGCATGCCAGCATACAGTGATTGCTAGGGTATGAGTTTCAAGGGAGGTTTTGCGGTGTAACCATTGACAGAATGTGCCTAGGAGGTTGGGGTCCAAAGTTGTTGCTCCCCCCCCCCATAAATGTACCCGGGAATCATGACTAATTCTCGGATACATGTAGGGACATTGTCCCGGCAATATCTCCCCTTGAAAACACAAATACGACTCACCACTAGGGTACCTTGCTTCAGCACAACCCAGAAAGGAGAATAGGGCACAAGGATAAAACATATATTCATGTAGCTGAGGGAATCCCTACGTTAAGGGGGGTACTCCAGCAAGAGTCCAGGTGACCAACAACCAGTATAGGGCTTGTGGGTACCTCAACCATATACACTGGCGACACACTTTATTCGAGCTTGGCTAGTCCCACGAATTCGGGTATACCCGGGTGTATTGAGGTTTGTGACTGTTTTCTGCCCGAGTACATTGATTTATTTTCCAAGCAGGGATTGAAGCATTTTATTCCCGCTGGCTGCAATACTGCACAGTATATATATATATAAACTGCATTACAATTCATGAATTTATGCCATCTGGTAGACACGCGAAGCATTGCAGCCTATTAAATCCTAATCATTATCATTTAACAGATCAGCCGCCCATCAGCCAGGCATGAACCCAGGCTGGGAAGGCAAATGCAACGGGGCTTGTCAGAGGTTAGGAGTGGCGCATTCCAGGTATCTGCCAGGTACATACCGGGTATTTACTCGAATAAAGTGTGTCGGTGCAGTATAAGGTAAAAGGGGGACTCTGAGATTCCAGATTGAGTCCAAAAGATAGAGTGTGGGGAATAAGGCAGATAGAAGTAAAACTACAACATATTTTCCTGTCTGTCCCCTGCTCCCCAAAACTCAGAAGTTTAGTGAAATATACATTCTTAAATGTAATACAGTAGCGACATACTTTATTGCACTAAATGCCGGCGGCATGCCGGGATCTACCCCAGCTGCCGCCAGTAATATCCGCGCGCCGCCGCGTTTCCCACACGCACCCCCCCTCCACCTCGCGCGCAATTTACTATCCTTCCGGACCCCGAGCCCGGCTTCTGCTCTGCCCCTCTGCTTCCCCGCACCCCCGCTTACCTTAATTTGATGTCCAGGGGTGTCGGGGAAGCCTGGGGAAGCCGGGGAAGACGGGGAAGCCGGGCGCGCCTGTGACTGTGACGTCACAGTGCGCCGCCACGCGCCGCGGCTACCCGCTTCCCAGCCTCATACAGCCAGCGGCATTTGCTCGAATAAGAGCTGCCGCTGCTGTATGTTCTTTACATTCGGAACTGATGTCCAAACTGGCTGCCCGAGCTAACCCATAGGTGCCAGTAAGTCTGCGGGACATTGGAGTTCAAAGCAGTCAGAGGATGCCAGAGTTGAGAATAGCATTTGGTCAGCAGGGAAAGGTGGACTACCAGGTCCGGAGATCAATGGCAGTCCTCCAGGATGCCAATTGCTCTGCCAGACCTGGTGAAGCCTATTCTTGCGGGTGGCATTGAGATAGCCAGGGAGAAAGGTGGCAAGCTTTTGCATGTCCCTTGGCTATTTGAGATTTCCCGCTGAACCGGCTTTTCTAGCTGGCTTGGCTCTGATTGGTTGCTTGGGGATTTTCCCACACTTTGATTGGCTGCTGAGTTTGGTGAATGAAACTCAGAATACTATAAGAATCTGTGAGTGAATCAGATTGTAGTCCTCCAGTAGTAAGAGAATGTGCAGGCTTTCAAAGTTGCTTCTGGGCGAATAGCAGAGCAACCAGCTTCAATTTCAAGCCAGAAAAGCCTGCCTGCCAGAGTCTAAGTTCTGACTTTTGCGCCCAATTTCTCAGAAACGATCAAAGCGAACGCGGCTGGGATTTTATGCCGATTTGAGTTCCAGAAGATTTGGAATAAATCACAGTCAGAATTTCATGTCAATTTGGGTTCCAGGAGAATCCGGGCTTAGTCCTGGTCAGGATAAAACTCGCTCAAAGAGTTCCCTGCACCTAGGAAAGGCTAGTTCCCCCCCCCCCCAGACCCAAAGTAAGTGTGTCTTTTTGCCTCTATTTTGTGTATCATTGTTTGAAAGAGAATTTATGCGAATAAACTACAATTTATTTAATTACTTTTTTTGCTCTATGTATGATCCTGGTAAAAAGGTGTAAATAACCTGGACCGTGACAGGTCCTTTTAATAGAAACATTTTTAAAATGGTCCTTTCATTGAAACATTTGTGCAGGAAGACCTTGAGGAATTAGAATTCAAACAAGCAAAATTAAGAAAAACATAGATCAATCTGAAATCCAGGCATTGAAAGAATTAAAAAATAATAAACAGCTTATTATCTAAGCAGTTGATAAGGGCGGTCTTTAGCCCCGCCTCTGTGACGCAACCCATGACGAGACGGGTGACGCACGCCGCGCTACCAGGTTGGGGGACACCGCATGGACCACGCTCAGGCTCTGCCCCATGACGTCACACTACGTGCAGGCGTCGCACTCAAGCTACGTGCAGGCGTCGCATTGCCATGGGTACACGAGGGGTTAATTTCATCTCCACTTCTCCCCGCCCCTGCCTATCAGTGGACAGAATATATCTAAAGGGCGGGTTTCATTCATTACCCTGCAGCTGTCTGCTATCCTACCATTGGCTGCCTGTTACTTAAATTCTCAGCCAGCCCTGCTGCAAACTGGCTGAGCATAAACTTCGGTTTGTGTAACTTGTGTTTGCCTCAAACACCCTGCTGTCCTGCTATTGCCTTGTCCAACCTTGTCCTACCTCTCTTGCTCCTGTTTGATCTTGGCTTGTACCTGGACCTCTGTCTTCTCTGACCCCTGGACTCTGCTTGCATTTGGACTTCTACCTTCTATATTCCTAGACCCACGGCACTGCTCAACGACTATCCGATCTCTCGTACCCTTGACCACGGCAAGTACAGTACCATGACCATTCTGTCTTCTCCTACACTGACCCGGCTACACGACCTTCACTTTGCACTCCGGACTTGGTTGCTCGTTGCAGGTCGGTGATTACCAACATCCCCACCTCAGCTTCGCGGTCCTGTCCCGTTTGTGGTGAGCACCAGGTACATGCTACAAGTTGGGCAGACCTCTGGCCGGGTCCAGCTGCTGGTCCTCTCATCGCTGTGGAGCCCCGGCACTCCCTAGCTGCGGGCCTCACTGACACCAACACTGTCCCACACTGAGCTTCTAACTTCAGTGCACGCTGAGCTTCTCTGATATCAGCACGTGACGGAAGCAAGCTGGGCTCAGCTTCCGTTGCTGACATCAGAAGCTTGGCGTGTCTGATAGGGAGAGCCAGAGTCCGACGACAATGAGAGGACCAGCAGCCGGGCCATCTATGGCCACTAGGCCCGGCCAGAGACCATCCCCAAGATAGATAAGTTTGTATTTATTTGGAGTGGTGTTTTTGTTACGTATTTGGGGGCAGGAGGTGGGATGTTTGTATGTATTTGGGGGGTGGGGTTTCTATGTATTTGTGGGGGTTTCTATGTATTTGGGGTGAATGTAGGGTTTTGTATTTATTTGGCGTGTGGGGGGCTGTATTTGGGGGTGGGGTTTTTGTAAGTATTTGTGGGGGAGTTTTTTTTATATGTATTTGGGGGTTGGGGGTAGTATGTATTTAGACTGTGGGGGAGTATGTATGTATTTGGGGGGGTGCAAAGGTTTGTATGTTTTTGGGAAATAGTGGGGGTTTGTACGTATTTGGGAAATGGTGGGGGTTTGTATGTATTTGGGGTGGGAGGTTTTATTTATTTGGGGTTTGTATGTATTTGGGATGTGGGGGGGATATATTGGGGTGGAGGGTTGTATGTATTGGTGGTTGGGGGTTGTATGTATTGGTGGGTTGTATGTATTTGGGGGCGGTTTTGTATATATTTGGGAGGTTGGAGGTTGTATAAATTTGGGGGTAGGGTTGTATGTATTTGTGAGGTGGGGGAGTTGTATTTTTTGGGGGTGGGGTTTTTTATGTATTGAGGGGTTGGGGGAGTTGTATTTTTGGGGGGGTATGGGGGTTGTATGCATTTGGGGGGTGGGGTTTTGTTTTGTTTGTATTTGGGATTTTTTAAAATGTATTTGCGGTGTGGGGCTTTTTTGTATGTATTTGGGGGGTTTGTTTGTATTTGGGTGGTGGAGGAGCTTCTTTGCATTTGGGTGGTGGGGCTTATTTGTATTTGAGGGGTTGTTTGTATTTGGGGGTAGGGAGGTTGTTTGTTTTTGCGTGAGGATGTTTGTATGTATTTGAAGGGTGTTTTTTTTGCATGTATTTGAGGGCTGTGGGGTTGTATGTATTTTGGGGGGTGATTTGTGTATTTGGGGGGTGGTGAGTTTGTATCTATTTTATGGGGGAGGGGATTGTGTGTGTGTGTCTGTGTGAGGGAGGGGGGAGGGAGTGGTATGTTTACTAATCTGTCCGTGTTATAAATTCTACATCAGTCGAACGATAAGAAAGTTTAACATCAGAATGGCGGAAAATATTTCTAAAGGTTTGGAGACGCATAGTGTCTCCAACCATTAAAAAAAATATATACAATCAGGATCCTACAGAAAATAGATATTTTTGGGATAGACAAACTTCAAGATAACTATAGATTGGAAAATCCCAAATAGAAACCTCATAGATCTTTCAATTTTAAAGTCTAGTTACATTTGGACTTATCAATATTGATTTGGTATATTTTCTTTAATTATCCCATGATATAGTTGGTTACCTTACTGTAATTATCTCTTTATATCACTGATACTACAGCTTCGGTTCTTCAACATCTGTTGGTTAGATTGAACCTTATTCCCATCTGTTAGTATTTTTCTCCCAACTGATATTCCATAGGGAGTTCTGTTCTATATTCTGTATGTGGTGGTTTTATTTGCATATCCATTTGCCAATATATCCTTTATTGCTTCAATCCTTTATAGGAGTTTGGTTAGTTACAGTACATTATTCCCCTTTCCAACTGATGCTACCTATAGTACTGTATACTGTATGTCAAATTTACTACAATTGCATCTAGTGATTGGATATTATCCACTGTACCTTTATGGATTAGATATGAATTTACAACCATTATTCTAGACCACATTATATCATATTAGAGGTAGTAATGTACGGCCCATTATTGGATGCCAATTTTCTTAGTTGTCCATTAGTTACATTCTGGACTAAACTTGTTATCAATTCCAAGCTTGTTATTAATTATGTTCTCAGTTGCCACTATTCTGGCTGCTATTTATGTAATGCTATATATTTTTTTGCATAAATAGTCTATATGTGTTTGTATTCTAAATGTTTCAGATTGGTCTATGTAGTGGTACTTCACAATGATAAATTTAGACCATCTCTATCGTTAGTTGGATTTATAGTGTGGGTTAATGTTTTGCTCACATGTGACTTTGGCAAATTGGATAAATCTGGAAACATATTATCAGGCTGTTATAACTATTTGTTATGGATCTTTATTTACTTGTGTGACATCAATCGACATTTTTTTTTATATTGAGTGTCTTCGGTGTTTTAAATGTTTCTGATTAGCGCACTCCGTATGCCAACACGTGGACAATTGCTGACAGACACTTTCACTTCAAAGATACTTTAATTAGTAAGGGTATACAGTATAAGGGAGTTTTTGGCAGCTAATCATGAGCATCCCTGTGTAAGCCTTAGCAAAATGCATAGAGTGATCAGACATGGGAGACAGAGAGCACAGCTGACATTACTTTCAAGTTTCGAGAGAAGGGATTTCCCACCAGGTGATGCAGAAGTGTCTAGGACTTACAGCTGCAGCGAATGCTAGAGTGAGCAGACCGTGAGGACTGGAATCCGGCTGATTCCATTTGGAGATGAGATCTTTTGACGGAGGACGCAGAGTCTCTCGGGACCTGGAGCACCAAAAAAGTCGTTGTTGCCTGTGAGAGTTGGGTATACTCTAATCCGCACTTTTTAATCTACGAATTTGTGAGTCCACTGTGCATTGTGTGTTACTAACATTTATTTTTTTAATAAACAGCATTATACTATGTTTTCCCTTTGCTATCTCCCTTTCCATATTGAGTGATCACTCAAGACAACAAACGGTAAGCTATTCAGATCACACTATGATCCCATGCTTGCTAACCTGCATATTTCAACCCCCCACCCATTTACAACTTATTCACTGCAGTCTCTCCCAAAACTGACTGCACAATACACTGAAACCCTGAACTGACTCTAGCATTGCAATACAGCTAAACCTTTGACAAGGAACAGGCACAAACCGGCTGTTTAGTCTGCTCACACTCACTCTGCTCACAACAGCTCCTTGCAGCACTGCCTACCTCTGGCATCATGAACCTGCTATGTATTTTAATTTTTTTCTTTCTCCTGGTCTCATGGAGATGTTACTCCCTCTATCCACTACAAACTCCTCCATCCTGGCCCACACCCAACATCACCATACACCCTGGACTACTCAAAAGCCTTGCACTATCTACTGAATGTTGGTGGAGAACTCTAAAAACCAGCACACCAACCACTGCTCACTCAAATGGCAAACATCACAAATCTACAACTTGCAAACAACTACCCAAATTTCTACTCATACTATTACTCTCTTTAGCAGATGATATTGAACCTAACCCAGGTCCTCCCATTTCAACTCTGTCCCATGCCCCTGAGAATTCCACCTTTAAATTCCAAAAAGGGCTATCTGTCGCCCATATAAACATCCGGAGCCTGCTGCCCAAATTGGACGAACTAAGGGCATGGTGCCTTATGCATAAACCCAAAGCCATCGTTCTGACAGAAACATGGCTATCCCCTAAAACGCCTGATGCAAATATCGCCATTCAGGGATACTCCATTTTGAGGAGAGATAGGTCAAAGAGAGGAGGAGGGGTGTTATTTTATATTGCAGACACCTTACAATTTACACTGTTAAATTGCCCACCAAGTCCACCCTCTTTTGAAACTCTAGTTGGCAAATCTGCCTCCCTTTTCTTTTTTTTTTTTCCAACAGTTTTTATTAGGCATTGTGTGAAATACATTGTATACAGAATAAACAATATTTTGCCTAATACAGGTTTTTCTTGTTTTATAGACAGAAAGAGGGAAAGACTCAACGCTCCCCCGACCTTCAAGTGTGGGTCGGCAGGGTTGGCGTGAGGGTCGAAACAGAGAGAGGGGGGGGGGGAGGGGGAGAAGAAGTGATGGAGAGATGAGGAGGGGGGGGGCAGGGTCTGGGGAAGGGAGGACCCTTCCTTCTCTGACCATTGTACTGTACTCTTCCACTACTGCTGTCTTCTACTGTGGGAATGGTCGTCACTAATCTGTCATACGGGACAGCCACGGTTCCCATGTATTGTAAAAGGGCTCCGTTTTCCTTTTTAGAAAAGCCGAGAGCTTTTCCATTAACATGACTTCCTGTATTCTGTTTTTAACAGTTTGCCTAGGGGGGGGAGACACCTTCTTCCACGAGGCCGCCACCGCACATCTAGCCGCCGTGAGAATGAAGGAGATCAATTTACTTGTTGGGCGGTCAATGTTCTCGATTGGCCTGGCCAGCAAGTAGGTCAGCGGATCAATGGGTATTGTGAGGTCTGTGACCTCTGTGATTAAAGTCTGTATGGTTTCCCAGTATTTCTGAATTTCTGGACATGACCACCATATGTGGGCCATGTCACCCTTTTGTCCGCAGCCTCTCCAACATAGGTCTGAAGCCAGAGGGTAGATTTGATTTATTCTAACTGGGGTGAGATACCAGCGAAACAGTATTTTGTAAATATTTTCTTTGATTGTGGTACATATGGAAGTTCCTGAGGCTGATTCCCAAATACTTTCCCAATCCTCTTGGTCTATAACTATGCCCAATTCTGCTGCCCACTGGAGCATGTAGTCATGAACTGGAGCATCTGTTGCTCTTTCTAGTTCTGTGTATATTTGCGTTATCAGACCTTTTTGATGCGCTGTCTCTGTGCACAGTCTTTCGAAGTTCGTCAGAGGGGGAAATTCCAACGTTGGTGATATTGATTGGACGTAGTGCCGAATTTGGAGATATTTGAAGACATTCAATCCCCGTATTTCGTATTTGCTTTGTAGCCTTTGGTAGCTCAGGAATTCCCCAAAGCTCAGGAAGTCAGCAATCGCCCTTATGTTTTTGGTTGTAAATTGCTCAAATTGTCTGGGCTCACATCCTGGTGCGAATTTGGGATTTTGGATAATTGGTATGAGTTGAGATTTGGTGGTTGTGAGCTTGAATTTCAATTTGCATTTCGTCCAGGTCTCCCATGTGTGCCTCATTGGTCCTAATTGGAATTTGTTTTTCTGCAAATCTTCCCTACTCAGGGACCAAAGGCATGCTGGCAGAGAAGGCGTGCCGGCGTATTGCATTTCTATGTCTAGCCAGCAATATTGGCCGGGTTCCGCGTTCCATACTACTACCTGCCTTAACTGGGTGGCCTGGTAGTACCGCATAATGTCGGGGACCCCCAGGCCCCCTCTCCCCCTTGAAGTAAGTAGAACTGATCTTGCGACTCTTGGTTTTTTCCCCTGCCAGATGAAATGGAGAATTTGTTTCTGGATATTTTTCAATTCTGTGCCAGGGATGTGGATCGGGAGTGTCTGGAAGTGATATAGTAATCTGGGGAGTATGTTCATTTTCACCGAGATCATTCTCCCGATCCATGAAATTTGGTATGCCCCCCATTTTTCTAGGTCTAATTTTATTTTCCGAAATAGGGCCGGGTAATTGTGATGGTATAGCGAATGGTAGTTCCCCGATATCTTTACTCCCAGATATTTGATATGGGAGGAGCACCATCGGTATTTAAAATTTAGTTTAAGGAGTTTCATCTCTGGCTCTGGCAGGTTGAGGTTCAGGGCTTCGGACTTATCGTTATTAATTTTATAACCTGATATAGCTCCGAAGTCTAGAAGCTCTTTTTGTAAGTTTGGGAGGGAAATGTGGGGTCTTGAGAGCGTTAGTATTATATCATCCGCGAAGAGGGATATTTTGTAATGCGTACGCCCAATCTCTATCCCTTGAATATCTACGTTGTTTCGAATTGTAGCCGCCAGGGGTTCTATAGTTAGTGCGAAAAGGAGAGGGGACAGGGGGCACCCCTGTCTCGTGCCGTTTTGAATGCCAAAGCTCTGGGCATTACTTCCTGGTAGTTTTACCGTTGCGGATGGATCTTGGTAAAGTCTGCGGACCCCTTCTAAATATGCGTCTCGAAAGCCAAATTTACGCATGGTATGGTCTAAGAATAGCCAGTCAATTCTATCGAACGCCTTCTCTGCGTCTAGGCTGAGTAATATTGCTTTGGTGCCTGTAAGGTGGATATGCTCGATAATATTAATTATTTTACGTGTGTTGTCCGAGGCTTGTCGACCTGCCACAAATCCGACTTGGTCGATGTTAATCAGTCTCGGTAGAATGGGGTTTAATCTGTTGGCCAAAATTTTGCTATATAATTTGAGGTCACTGTTGAGAAGGGAGATTGGACGGTAGCTTCCACACTGCATCGGGTCTCTGCCTTCCTTATGAATTATGGCTAGGTTGGCTAGGGACATGGAGGTGGGGATCGAATTTCCCTCCATAAAATGATTGAACATTTTTAGTAGATGCGTGGATAGTATGGGCAAGAATCTCTTATAATAGACATTTGTGAAGCCATCAGGGCCAGGAGACTTGGAGATCTTTAGTGCTTTTACCGCTTCTTCCAATTCTTCTTTCGTGATCTCCGCATTGAGGACCTCATTGTCCTCTTCAGTCAGGGTGGGGAGTTGGCATTTATCTAAGTATTTTTTGATCGCTTCTGATGCTTTTGGTGCTGATCGACCATTTTTAGGTCGTAAATTATAAAGTTCTGTATAATATTTTGTGAACTCCGCCGCTATTTTTTTGTCGCTATATTGCGTTTCGCCAGACCCATTCTTAATCGCTGTTATTTGGGACCTTTTTTGGATGCCTCTTAATCTGCTGGCCAAGAGCTTGTCCGCCTTGTTACCCTTATCATAATAATGTTGATTAGTCCATTTAAGGGCTTTTTCAACTTTTTCCAGTTGGGTCTGCTTGAGCTTTTGTCTGGCTATTGTTAAGGCTTTATAGATTTTTTTTGCAGGGTTAGCTTTATGGGATTGCTCAAGTTTAAGGATGTTATCAGTAAGTTCCAAAATCAGTTTTTGCTTCATTTTTTTCCTATGGGAGGCAATAGAGATAAATTTGCCTCTAATTGCCGCCTTATGGGCTTCCCATAGTATCGCTGGAGATGACACCGACCCTGAGTTGAAGAAAAAGTAGTCCTTGAGGGAGGCTCTGATCTCTCTCTCTATCTCAGGGTGGTTCAATAGGGAGTCATTCAATCTCCAGGAGAATGATGTTGTCTTTTCGAATGGTGTGGATAAGGTCAAGGTGATTGGGGCATGGTCTGACCACGTGATGGGGCCGATGTCTGATTTCGTGGCTGCCTCTAGGATGTTCTTGGTCAGCAGAAAGTGATCTATGCGCGAGTAGGTCTGGTGAGGTGCCGAGTAAAAGGTATAGTCTCTCTGGCCCTGATGTTGTGATCTCCAAACGTCCACCAATGAGAACTCGTCCACTAATTCCCTGAACCTTTTCCCGGCGATTTGGGAGTGGGTTGTACGGGGGTGACCCCCTGTGGTTGATCTGTCCTCGATGGGGTTAAAGACCATGTTTAGGTCTCCTCCCACTATCATCGATGACAGATATCCCGGGTCTATGCCCTCAAGCACTGTTTTCAGAAATTCTGTTTGATTTTCGTTTGGGGCATATACATTGACTAGAGCGATTGCTGAGCCCGCTAAGGAGCCATATACCACAAGAAATCTACCCTCTGGATCCATGGTCGTTTTGACATGATTGAATGGAGTTCCTTGTCTGATTAGTATAGCCACTCCCCGCTTTTTACTACTAAATGATGCGAAAAAGCATGTTGGAAACACTTTTTTGTACAAATTTGGGGGGTCTTGAGATGTGAAGTGGGTTTCCTGTAAGAATACGATGTCTCCCCCTGCCTGCTTCATGTCTTGGAGGGCAAGCCTCCTTTTTCTATTATTTTGGAGTCCTTTGACGTTAAGCGACACTATCTTCACTGGGGCGTTAGAAGCCATATGTGACTTTTGTGGTTGTGGTAGTTAAGAACCCTCCCTTCCCATCTGGGGGTGCCCAGATTCTATGGCTCAAGAGTGTTCTTAGCCCTGGCAAACATTGTAAGATAGCTTGTAGTTTTGAAAGGTTTACTGAATGGTCCGAGGAGGGGGGGGGGTAAGGGGAGGGTGGGGGGGATGGGGGGTAGGACCGCTGGGACAGAATCAGCGGTAGAGAGAGCAGGAAGATGAGGTTCGTGCATGAACCTAACAGGTATTTGCCTGGTCCTTGGGCGACCGGCTTTTGGGCGATAATGCCCATCAAGGTGGACTTCGGTGTCAGCATCCGGTGGGCAGTGTGGGGTGGGGGGCTGAACCCTCTGGTTCTTTGTGTTTTTTTCCCCTCCAGAATTCTCATTCACACCCTTTGTTCTCATACGGGAAGGGGTGGGGGGAGAGGGGGGGGAGGCTGTAAGTGGGGGGGGGGGAAGGGGGGGAGGGGGAGGAGGTGATTTAGGGGGGGGGAGGGGGGCCAGACAGAAGAGAGATTCTAGAGCGCATTTCCGCGTCACATGTGGGGGTATATTCCCTGCATGTAGGTAGCTATTGACATTAGATTATCATGCCGTCTTTTATGTATCAATGTTCTTTATTATCGGGAGCTGGTATTCTTTGTGCAACGTATAGGACTTGGGGTGGTTCTTCTGTGTGTAAATTGGTACCTCTGTATATTGTAGGGGCTATGAGGTTTGGGGGAGAGAGAAAAAGAGGGGGGTGAGGGATGATATGGGTGGGGGGGGAGGGAGAGAGGAAAGGATGGGGGTGGGGAGAGAGGGTGGAGGGGGGGGGATGACGATGGAAAGGGGAGTGGTAGGCATTGCGGCGCCTTGCTTATGTTTGGTTCACCTGCACAGTAGTTATACAATTCTTCACTTCAGTAGGTTATACATGCAGTAATCATTTGTACAATAGGTGGTCAGTGAATTATGTAAATAGGCCATGTGGACAGTTAAACCATAATAAACTGCGTCTTGGTTGTATATGGGGGGGGGGGGGGTTTAGTGGAGGGGTGCGTGTTCACTATGGTGTCTAGGGGGGGGGGAGGGGAGGAGCCGGGGGATGGGGAGGGGGAGAGGTGGTATGAGGGGATGGGTGGGAGTAGTTATGGGTAGGGTCGTGGTGGGGTTTCTATAGGGCTGCAAGTGCACACCTTAGGGTCTGCGGATTGGTTTGCTCAGTGCGAGCTGCGTAGCGGTTTCTCGGGGTTATGCGGCCAACTCGGGGTGCTGTTCCGCTCGCTGTTTTCATTGTGACGTCGTAAGGGGAGCGGCGTCTTGGTATTCCGGAGTAACAGGTAAGGTGATCTTGGTGCTGGGTGGTTCTGTAGGGGGGGGGGGTTAGGGGGGAGGGGAAGGGGTACGTGGGGGAGGGGGAATAGGTGACATCAGGGTGAGTGTGCGGTGAGTGTTTTGGCAGCTAGCTTTGAATCACATATACCTATACATATATACATCTACATTAGATACACAGATATTCACATTGGTAGAACACATTGGCATTACAAATAGACCGTTACATCAGGGTGGTCTCAGCTTTAGTTGCTTGCGGAGAGGTTGGGAACCTTTATGGTGGGGCTGGGGTTCATCATATCCGGGGGGGGGGGGCAGAGGGATGGGGCAGGGTATCGGGGGGGGGGGGTATTTGGCGTGGTATCCGGGGGGGGGGAGGGGTGATGGGGATTGTGGGAAAGGGGATGGGGGGGGAAGAGGCAACTGGAGGTATTTTGGTGTAGTGCTGTGCGTCATTTGTATGGTAAGTGTACCGTTATTTACGCTGGTAAATCGTATTGACACTTATGAAGTGACGGTCTCAGCTCTATTTGCGTGTAGTGAGTTGGGGAGCTTTGGTGGTGACGTTCAAGCCCCTCGTTCTATCCGGGGGTGGGGGGGCTGGGGAGGGGGGGTGTGGAGGGGGGGGGGGCTGGGGTAATGGGGGGGGGAAGGGGTGATTGTGGATAGGTCCGTTGGGGATTATTGCGAAACCACTGTTGTAGAGATCGCGGGCGGGGGGGGGGGGGTAGGGGACTCTCTAGTGGACACCCGGAGCAGTGTGGGATTGGCTGCTTGATACTGGGGGTGTTGTGTAGGTTGTAATAGGTAGGTGTTCTGCTGTGCGTTCGCCGTCGCGAGTTGGGGGGGAGGGTTAGGGGGGCGAAAGGGAGGACAAATAAGGGGGGAGGGGTGGGATGAGGATGAGGGAGGGGGCACTGGGGGGGGTGATGGTGAGAGGGGGGGGGTGATGGTGAGGGGGGGGAGGGGTTGATGGTGAAGGGGGGGGGGGTTGTTCCATCATATAGGCTATTGTAGTTGACATTAAGGGGCTTTATAACATAGCTACAACTTGGGTTTCAACAGGGATGTAAGCTGCCCATAAACAAGGTGGGTGGGGGAGGGTAAGTTCCGCAGCACAGGAAAAAGCGCTTAACAGTCTCAACAGGGGTAACGGGTTCTGTATCAGTCTGATTGGGGGGGGGGGGCAGCTATTTCTCACCGGGACCAGATATAACGTTTATCTGGAGTGGGGGCAATCAAACCTGGTCTGGGTGATGTCCACGGGTAGGTCGAGGAGTTCCCAGCGGGGCTTGGCCGGCAAGGCCACCAGGTGGATCAGGTTTCCCCTCTCCTGCCTCCGCGCTTCTCAACTCGCCTATGCTGCTTGTGGGGGTGCACATCTTGGCTCCAACAAACCGAGCCATGGGGTGCTGGGGACTCTTTTGTCAACTGGTTGGTAGAACAACAACTAACGGGACTGCGTAGACACGCTGGTTTTCTCCATGGTCTCCCTTCGGGAGGTAAGGGCTCTGGGTCGCAGGGCTTCTCCTCCGGGCGATCAGGTCTGTTGCTCCTGCTGGCCGGCCAATCTTTCCGACGCTCTGATGGGTCTCCGCTCCTGGCTTGCTTCTCGTGGTTCCCTCCGCGTGTTGTTCCGTGCAGGTGGCAACGTCAGGCCTAGTTCGCGGGCGAATCCTTGCATTTCTTCTGGCAGTCTGATGGATCTCTGCTTCCCGCCTCTGCTTACGACCAGCCGGAATGGAAATCCCCATCGGTAGGGTATGTTGTTTTCCCGCAGTATTTGGGTGAGTGGTTTGAGTTCTCTGCGGCGCTCAATTGTGATCTTGGCGAGGTCACTGAATATTTGTAACGGCTCATTTTGAAAAGTCAAATTGTTCGCCTCTCTGCTCGCCGTCATAACCTTCTCCTTTGTGGAGTAGCTATGGAGGCGTACTATAATGTCCCGCCTTCGTTTTGGATCATTCGAGCGGGGGCCCAGTGCGCGGTGTGCGCGATCTATTTCTAGATCTCTTTTATCCAGGTCCTTGCACAGGGTGTTAATGAGGTCAGTCACGTAAGATTTTATTGCTTCAGGGGGAACCGTTTCCGGGACATTCCGAATCCTGAGGTTCTGCAACCGGTCCCGGTTCTCCTGATCTTCTATGCTGTCCTTCAGGAGTCTGACCTCCTCACCCAGGCGCATGATCTCATCATCTGCCGCCGCTTGAGCTTGCAACGATTCTTCAAGCTTGCTCTCTAGATCGTCAGCTCTTTGTGTGAGGGTATCCATTTCTTCACGTAGGCCCGTCACCATTTCCCTGAGGTCCTGCTTGAGGGTTTTATGTAGCCTATCGTGCATATTAGAGAGGAGTTCCTCCAGATAGGTGCGCGTGATTTCCCTTTCTAGGGCTGGTTCCGCTGCCTGCGTGTCTCCCTCTCGTTGCGGGGACGCAGCCGCGTGGTGTCCGGCGCCATCTTGAGGTCCCTGCATGCTCGCGGGGCCGCGTTTTTGCTGCGGCTGGAAAAATTTCGGGACGCCTTTAGAAGCTGGCGCTTTTGCCTTCTGGGGCATGCTGTGAGGTTCAGGCGTCGCTTGAGACTATTTGCGGTTAGTTTCGGGGGGGGGGGGAAAGTCTTTTCTGGTCTTTTTATGCGTGAGGGTTCTCAGAGCTCCCTGACTAACCCACCATCTTGGATGACGTCACCGGAAGTCGAAATAAAGTCATTTTATTGAATGGTTGTCTGGGGTTTTTCTGGGGTTATGGGGACAGGGGGAGGGGGCCCTAGGGGGGACAGATCACAGCCTCTCCTGTCCAGCACCTCCCCACCTCGCACCGCTGAGGGACGGCTCCTTTGGGGGTGAAGGGGTGACTCTTTTTTTCTCTGATTTTCTATGTTGTGGTGTTTATTTATTTATTTATGTTCCTGGAGGGGGGAGATATGCCTTTAAATCCAGCCTGCGGTGGCCATCTTGGATTTGGCACGCAGGCTGAAACGCAAGGAGCCAGACAGCTCCGATCCAGGCAGCAGCTGTTCTCAGCCCCCCTCCTCGCAGAGACGGTGCAGGCAGGTGGAAGGCCGCACAGGGAGGCAGGGGGGGATAGCGGGAAGGCGCGCTGATTGGGTTTACTGCCGGACGGGAGAGGTAAGCGCGGCGCGCAGCTACAGCGCCATGACGGCCATTTTAGTTAGCCTCCAGCAGCACCAGCAGAGTATTTTTATTTTAAGCAGTGTTTATTATTTTGTTGTAGGTCTTTGTTTAGTGAAGTGGCTTTTGACAGGGGGGTATGAGACACCGCCGGGACCCGACATCAGGTGCGGCCGTCGCGCAGAGCGGGAGGCCCCCGTCGGTTTCCTATGTGAAGAGATCAAAGGCCCAACAGGCGTCACCAGTCCCGCGCGGCACCCACCTCTCCGCCTGAACCAGCGGCGGGTTGATGCGGATCAGGCCGCCGGTCAGATCCTCGCTCCGCTCTCTGGATCCCAGATGGTTTGGGGGTCTGCAGACCTTGGTCTCAGAGAGACTACCTTGCGGGGTTTGGCGCCGGATCCAGGTAAATCAGTCCTGCTTGGCCGCCATCTTAGCCACACAGCAATTTGAGAGAGGAGGCCCAGGGGACCCGGTCTTTGCGTGTATACTTGGGGTTTGTGTGTAATCCACCGCCACCAGGGCATTCAGCATAAGTATGATATCTTCCCCCAGCTTTTTTAATATTTTTTGAGGGGTTTCTTGGTCCCAGTTATCTTTATTTTGTCCTCTCTTGGGACGGAGCTGTATAGACACAGGTCTTGCTTGCTCGGTGTCTTGGCCACGCCCTTCCTGCCTCCCTTTTCTAAGCCCATCTTGCTTGCTGGCATCTACCGCCCCCCTAAAGCCCCTCTACAATCCTTGACTGATATCACCCAATTTCTTGGCTCCATTTCCTCTCTGAATGAGAAGAGTGAGCTGCTAGTTCTTGGGGATTTCACCTTCAATTGGCTTGACCCTAAAAACCACAAAATCCAGATACAACTCAAGTCACTTAACCTATCGCAACTCATTTCCCAACCCACACGGATAAACCTGAAATCGCATAACCATTCCTTGCTAGACTGGATTCTCTCCTCAAACCCCAGCAGAGTCCAATCCTCTGGCATCCTTCCTGATATTTTCAGTGACCATGCAATAGTGTACTGAGTAAGGAAAATTAAACCGCCCCATTCAAGCCCTAAAGTTCTCCTCACTAGAACATTTAAAAACTTTAACCCACAACAGTTTCTAGATGACCTTACCAACTGCCCATGGCACAGAATCGATTTAATTCCCGACCCCGATTCTGCGCTCGACTATTTCCAATCCGAGTTCTTAAAACTCTGCGATACCCATGCTACACTACGCAAAATAAGGGTACGGGGGGCCCACCTTCCATGGGTTACATCTGACCTTATAGCACTCTACCAGTTCAGGGATGCCTTGTGGAAAAGCTACAAAGTAACTGGCACTACCAATTTAGCCCAGTATCTGAAGAGGAGATTACACAAGCGCTCCTCAAACTAAAACTAAGTAGCCAATGTGGACCCGACATACTACAATCTAGGTTCCTACGACTTGGTGCCCCAGCCATTGCCAAACCAATTTCGTCCATAGTCAACTCTATCCTGTCTGCAGGCCATATACCTAAGACCTGGAAAACTGCCAGAGTTGTCCCAATCTTCAAAAGTGGGGACAAAAACACTGTCTCAAACTACAGGCCAATCTCACTTCTCCCAATTCTATCCAAAGTAATGGAAAAATGTGTCCACTCCCAATTAAGCAATTTCTACACCAAGACAAATTTCCCTAGCCAATTCCAGTTTGGGTTTCGTCCCAAACACTCCACCGTAACTACCCTGTTAAAAGTTTGCAATGAAATCCAGTGTGGAATGGAACGGGGACAACTCACTGGTGCAGTATTCCTAGATTTTGCAAAGGCTTTTGACACAGTTGATCATGTTATCCTGCTTAACAAACTCCAGAGCTCTGGAATAGGGAAACATGCTTTAAATTGGTTTCAGTCCTACCTATCAGGAAGATCCCAAAATGTGTCAATCTCAGGCTCTAACTCCAACCCGCTGGATATCACCTGTGGTGTCCCGCAAGGCTCTGTTCTGGGGCCCCTACTCTTCTCAGTGTACATTAATGATCTTCCCACAGCTTGTAAGGAAGCCTCAATACACATGTATGCAGATGACACAATCCTATATGCACACAGCCATAGCCTCTCTGACCTTCAACACATACTTCAGTCTGACTTTTTGAGACTCGAAAACTGGATTTCCCAAAACAAATTGTTTTTAAACACTGACAAGACTGTAACAATGGTATTTGGGACCAAGACTAAATTTGTAAAGCTTCCAGTGACTGAGTTCCTGATTAGAACCAACGCTAACATCACCCTAACACCTGTCACTAGTTTTAAATACCTGGGCTTATGGTTTGACTCCCACTTAACATTCGGGATGCACATTGATACCCTGACAACCAAGACCTATGCCAAACTAGGGGTACTTTACAGGAACAAATCCTCCCTAAGTCTCCTGGTCAGAAAGCGTATTGCACAGCAGATGCTAATGCCAATTATTGACTATGGGGACATAGTATATGGCTCGGCTCCTCAAACCCACCTTAGCAAACTTGACACCCTCTACAATTCAATTTGTCGTTTTGTTCTCCAATGCAACTGTAACACACATCACTGCGAAATGCTCAAAGAACTAGATTGGTCATCACTAGAGTCTAGGCGCAAAGTTCACCTTTCCTGTCTCACCCTCAAATACTTTCTGGGCAAGCTACCCAGCTACCTGAACAAGCTCCTCACCCCTACCACATACAGCACCTATCACCTGAGATCAGACTCCAAAAGACTATTCATGTTCCCAAGGCTCAACAAAGTATCCGGACGTTCCTCCTTCTCCTTCCGTGCACCCCAAAACTGGAACAACCTACCAGAGACTCTCATATCCACCACCAGCTTAAGTTCTTTCAAATCTAAGGCTGTCTCACACTTTAATCTGGTCTGTAACTGTTTCATACGCTCATAATATATATTTTCTTTAACTGTGCACGCAATGTCTCTGTATATAATGTATACACTACCGACACACTTTATTAAAGTGTGGCCGGTACCGCAAGCCGGGAGATTTCCCGGCTTGCTAGTGGCCGCCCCTCGGCGTGCCGCGCGTCATAGACTCGCGGTCACGCGTCTTCGGGAGCCTGCGCCCCCTGCACGCGCGTCCAGGGCTCCCCGAGGGAGCCCTGGTGTCCCGCGATCGCGGGACGGCGGCAGGGGGTTCCGGGGGACCCGGCGGACCCGGCAGCGGTAGGGAGAGCGCCCCGATCGGAGGGCGCTCTTCCGCTGCTTCGGCGCGCGCCCGTCACCCTCGGGCGCGCGCCAGGCTACTGCTGCGGCCAAGAACGGGCAAATGCTCGAATAAACTTGGCCGCAGCAGTACCTTGTTCATTTATGTAACTGTACTTGTAACCATGTATTATTTGTTTTACTCTGTGCCCAGGACATACTTGAAAACGAGAGGTAACTCTCAATGTATTACTTCCTGGTAAAAATATTTTATAAATAAATTAATTAATTAATCAAAAGAAAGGAGCCAAGCAGCCTATCCTGATCCTGTTGGATTTCCAGCTACATGCCTTAAAGACCTACCCTCGTATGAGTATATTCATCGAAGTAGGGATTATCCATGTGGAGTAATTGAGCAGAATATCAAACAATGTAGAAGTAATAACAAATATTCAAGTCCAGGAACATTTGTGTAATAGTGATCATAACATAGTCTCATTTGAAATAAATTATCAAAAAACAGATTACTTGTGTTCAACAAAGACTTTAAACTTTAGAAAGGCAGATTTTAATAAACCGAGGATGAATCTATAAGGAATACATTGGAATTATGTTTTTGCAGGGAAAGACGATACAGTAAATGGGCAGTATTTTAAAGCACACTTATCAGTGTATACCCTTGGGTAATAAGTATAAAAGAAATATGTTGAAACCAATGTGGCTAAATAAACAGGTAGGAGAGAAAATGGAAAAGAAGAGGCAGGTGTTTAGATTCTTGAAGTCGGAAATGACAGAGGCATCATATCAGAATTATAAGGAATGTAACAAAAATTGCAAAAGGGCAATCAAATTAGTAAAAATGGATAGTGAAAAAAATATTGCAATAGAAAGTAAAATCAACCCTAAAAATGTATTTAAGTACCTTAATAACAAAAAAATGTGAAAAGAAAATATTGGACCCTTTCAGTTTGAAATGGGCAGGTAGATTATTGGAGAAAAGGAAAAAGCAAAGAAATTAAACAAAATCTTTGCCTCTGTTTTTACCAGGGAAGAATCAATTTTAATTGTAGCGCCACAGGAGGAAGCCACAACCTCTATATTAACAAACAATTTGTTAACTGAGGAAGAATGTGATAAAATTAAAGTAAATAAGGCACCTGGCCCCGATGGCATACATCCAAGAGCTCTTAAGGAGTTAAGTTCACTAATAGCCAAACTAATACCTAAACCATTACCACTACTTACTCTAGTGGCAAACATTACAAGTTTACAACTTGCAAACAACTACTCAAAATTCTACCCATACTGTTACTCTCTTTAGCAGGTGATATTGAACTCAACCCATCCCCCCCCTTTTCAATTCTGTCCCATACAACTGGGAATACCCTTTTCAAATTCCATAAAAGTCTATCTGTCGCCCATATAAATATCCGGAGTCTGCTGCCCAAACTGGATGAACTAAGGGCATGGTGCCTTATACTGCTGCGGCAGAGTTTATTCGAGCATTTGCCAGTTCTCTGCCGCAGCAGTAACCTGGCGCGCGCCGGAGGGTGCCGGGCGCGCGCCGAAGCAGCGGAAGAGCGCCCTCCGATCGGGGCGCTCTCCCTACCGCTGCCGGGTCCGCCGGGTCCCCCGGAACCCCCTGCCGCCGTCCCGCGATCGCGGGACACCAGGGCTCCCTCGGGGAGCCCTGGACGCGCGTGCAGGGGGCGCTGACACCCGATGACGCGTGACCGCGCATCGGTGATGCGCGGCACGCCGAGGGAGTGGGGCTAGCAAGCCGGGGCATCCCCCGGCTTGCGGAACTAGCCCTGCTCGATTTAAACGTGTCGGCAGTGTACATAAACACAAAGCCATCGTTCTCACAGAAACATGGCTAACCTCTAAAACCCTTGATGCAAATATCGCCATTCAAGGATTCTCCATTTAAAGGAAAGATAGGTCAAGAGAGGAGGGGTGTTATTTTAGTTGCAGACAGCTTCCAATGTAAATTGTTAAATTGCCCCCAAAATTACCCTTTTTTTAAATCCTAGTTGGACAAATCTGCCTCCCCTTTTCTAAAACGTCCTGATGCTGGCATCTCCCACCCCTCTAAAGCCCCTCTACAGTTCATGACTGATATCACCCAGTTTCTTGGCTCTATTTCCTCTCTGAATGAGAAGAGTGAGCTGCTAGTTCTTGGGGATTTCATCTACAATTGGCTCGACCCTAAAAACCACAAAATTCAGGTACAACTCAAGTCACTTAACCTAAAGCAACTCATTTTCCAACCCACACGAACAAACCTTGAATCTCACAACCGTTCCTTGTTAGATTGGATTCTCTCCTCAAATCCCAGCAAAATCCAATCCTTTGGCATTCTTCCTGACATTTTCAGTGACCATGCAATAGTGTGCTGTGTAAGGAAAATTAAACCACCCCAATCAAGCCCTAAAGTTCTCCTCACAAGAACATTTAGAAACTTTTACCACAACAGTTTCTGGCTGAGCTAACCAACTGCCCTTGGTACAGAATTGACTTAATTTCCGACCCCGATTCTGCACTCGACTATTTCCAATCCGAATTCCATGGGTTACCACTGACCTTTAGCACTCTACTATTTTAGGGATGCCTTGTGGAAAAGCTACAAAATAACTGGCACTACCATGGATCTAAATAACTACAGATGCCTGTGGAATATGTGTGCAAGGCAAAGAAGTCATGCACAAGTCAGTATTACAAGTACAATATTACTCTAACAATCTTCGCCAGAATACATCCAACCCAGTTAACTTCTGGAAGGTTATCAACAACATATTCCAGCCTTCTAACCATCAACAACCAAGTAATATCACTAAGGAGGATATTAGGATGAAAAAAACCCACTGACATTGCAAATGCATTTAATGATTACTTTGTGGGGTGTGCTACTAACTTATTATCAAAACGCAACCCAAACCACAAACATGAACACACTCCGATAGCCCCACCCTCTCCCAACACTGCTCACAATTTTCAATTTGTCCCAGTATCTGAAGAAGAGATTAGACAAATTAAAACTGAGCAGCCAATGTGGGCCTATTTTACTGCAATCTAAGTTCCTAAGACTTGGTGCCACAGCGATTTCTAAACTAATTGCTTCCATAATCAACTCTATTTTGTCTTCAGGCCATATCCCTAAAACCTGATAAACTGCCAGAGTTGTCCCAATCTTCAACAGTGGGGACAAGAACACTGTCTAAAACTAGAGGCCAATCTCTCTTCTCCCAATACTATCCAAAGTCATGGAAAATTGGGTTCACTCCCAATTAAGCGATTACAATTCCAAGACAAATTTCCCAAGACAATTCCAATCTGGCTTTCGCCCCAAACACTCCATGTTAACTACCTTGCTAAAAGTTTGCAATGAGATCCAGTGTGGAATGAAACTGGGACAACTCACTGTTGCAATATTCCTAGGTTTTGCAAAGACTTTTAAAACTGTTGATCATGTTATCTTGTTTAACAAACTCCAGTGCTCTGGAATAGGGAAGCATGCTTTAAACTGGTTTCATTCCTACCTCTCAGGTAGATCCCAACATGTATCCATCTCAGGCTCCAACTCCAACCCCTTGGATATCACCTGTGGTGTCCCACAAGGCTCTGTTCTGGGGCCCCTACTCTTCTCAGTGTTCATCAGTGATCTTCCTACAGCTCGTAAGGGAGCTTCAATACACATGTATGCAGATGACACAATCTAATATGCACATAGCCTCTCCGACCGTGAACACATAATTCAATCTGAATTTTTGAGACTTGAAAATTGGATTTCCCAAAACAAACTGATTTTAAACACTGACAAGACTGTAACAATGGTATTTTGGACCAAGGCTAAATTTATAAAGCTTCCAATGTCTGAGCTCAGATCATAACCAACGCTAATACCACTCTAGATCTTGTTACTAGTTATAAATACTTGGGCATATGTTTGACTCCCATTTAACATTTGGGATGCACATTATAGGAAGAAATCCTCCCTAAGTCTGCTGGTCAAAAAGCGTATCGCACAGCAGATGCTAATGCAAATTATCAACTATGGGGACATAAAATACAGCTTTGCACCCCAAACCCATCTTAGCAAACCCTCTACATATCAATATGCCTTTTTGTTCTCCAATGCAACTACAACACACATCACTGTGAAACGCTCAAAGAACTAGATTGGTCATCACTTGAGTCTAGGCGCAAAGTTCATCTTTCCTGTCTTGCCTTCAAATACTTTCTGGGCAAGCTACTCATCTATCTGAACAAGCTCCTCTTCCCTACCACATGCAGCACTTATCATCTGAGATCTGACTCCAAACGACTGTTCATCGTCCCAAGGTTCAGCAAAGTATCCGGCCTCTCCTCCTTCTCTTACAGTGCACCCCAAAATTGGAACAATCTACCAGAGACTCTCACAGCCACCACCAGTCAAGTTCTTTGAAAACCAAAGCTGTCTCACATTTTAATCTGGTCTGTAACTGTTATATATTATAGGCATATGTATTATCTTTAACTGTGCATTCAATGTTTTGTACAGTATATACTGTAATGTATACCCTGTTCACTTATGTAACTTTGTTTTTGTAACCATGTATTATTTGTCATCATAACTCTATGCCCAGGACATACTTGAAAACGAGAGGTAATTCTCAATGTATACTGCCAGCCAAACTTGAGAAAGGCAGCCTGGTCTGCCGAAACGTTATTTGCCTCAATAATTAATTATTTTTGCAGAAATCCGTGGTGCCCTGTTACTCATCTGATAGGTGAAACTTGTGCAGACAGGGATTTCCTGAAACAGGAGCACCGGTGAATATTACTTTATATTATTGCTGTGTATCAATATCCCTTGTCTATGTTATTTCCTGGTAAAATATTTTTATAAACGAATAAATAAGTTACATTTATAATTCAAGGACTCGATTTCCACAGGCTCAGTATCACAAGATTGGTGTAAAGCTGATGTGGGGCCTATATTTAAAAAGGGAACTAGATCACAACAGGGGAATTACAGACCTGTAAGACTTGAGGTTTAATATGGGATAATATTCAGGAATACCTCATTGAAAACAAAATTATTAGTAATAGTCAGCATGGATTTATGAAGGATAGATCATGCCAAACTAACCTTTTTTGTTTCTTTAAGGAGGTAAGTAGGAGTTTAGACCAGGGTAATTCAGTTAATGTTGTCTACTTAGATTTTGCAAAGGGTTTTGGTACGGTTCCACACAAAGGTTTAGTGTACAAAATAAAGCATATTGGACCGAGTAAAAATATATGCACCTGGATTGAAAACTGGTTGAAGGACAGACAACAGAGAGTTGTCAAAAATTGTAATTTTTCAGATTGGGCTAAAGTTGTGAGTGGAGTACCTCAGGGATGTTTTTTTAACTTGTTTATTAATGACCTTGAGGTTGGCATAGAGAGCAAATTCTCCATCTTTGCTGATGACACTAAATTGTGTAAGTTAGTAGAATCAGAGCAGGATGTAATTTCTCTCAAGAAGGACTTGGAGAGACTGGAAACTTGGGCAGGTAAATGGCAGATGCGGTTTACTACAGATAAATGTAAGGTTATGCATTTGGGAAATATGAATAAACAGGCAACTTACAAATTAAATGGGGATAAATTAGAGGAATCCTTGAAGGAGAAGGATTTAGGAGTGCTTGTAGACAGCAGGCTTAGCAATAATGCCCAAAGTCATGCAGAATCTACAAAGGCAAACAAGATCCTCCTATCTTGCATTAAACGGGCAATGGATGGAAGGGAAGTAAACATAATTATGCCCCTTTAAAAAGCATTAGTAAGACCACACCTTGAATATGGAGTACAATTTTGATCACCACTCCTTAGAAAATACATTATGGGACTAGAGAGAGTGCAGAGATAAGACACCAAATTAATTAAGGGGATGGACAATCTAAATTATATGGAGAGGCTAGCTAAATTGATTTATTTACATTATAACAGTGGCGTCTAAGAGGGAATATGATAACGTTATACAAATATAGTCGGGGACAGTACAAGGAGCTTTCAAAAGAACTATTCATCCAAGGAGCAGTACAAATGACACAGGGTCATCCCTTAAGGAGATTTCACCAGCAACATAGGAAAGAGTTATTTACAGTAAGGGCAGTTAGAATGTGGAATTCATTACCCATGGAGACTGAGATAGCAGATACTATGATTTGTTAAAAAAAAAAGGTGGGACAATTTTTTTGAAAGGAAAGGTATACAGGGATATACCAAATAAGTAAACATGGGAAGGATGTTGATCCAGGGAGAAATCAGATTGACAATAATTGGAGTCAGGAAGGAATTTATTTTTCCCCTTATGAGATATCATTAGATGATTATGGGGTTTTTTATTTGCCTTACTCTGGATCAATATACTGTAAGTATGGATATAGGATAAAGTATCTGTCGTCTAAATTTAGCATAAGTTGAACTTGATGGACACATGTCTTTTTTCAACCTCATCTACTATATAACTATGTATGTAACTATGTACTATATTAACTGCTTGTAGAACAATGGGTGGAGCTATACATACCCTTCTATCGCCCTATGGTGACATGTATGTACAGTATATATGTATATCTCAATTTATATAGCGCCCAACAGATGTGCTTTACAAGAGAGACATTACAGTACAGGGAATTATAGTACAATACATGCAACAAACAAGATCAGACAATAGGAAAGGGAATATCTGCCCTGTAGATCTTACAATCTAAGCGGTATGTTGGGAAATTTGCAGCGGGTGTGGGAATAAGTGCAGTAGATGCGCCATCATTGGTAGGAGTGACTGTGGGTGTGGGACTGTTGCCACAAGTCTAGGCTACTGGAGCACTTAATTTAAGAGGTGAGTTTTAAGGTTTGTCTTAAAGGTGCGGAGGGAGTTCCAAAGGTACGGGCAATGAGGGAGAAAGGTGAGAGAATAGTAGAGGTGAAAAGGTTAGAAAATAGACGGTTATGGGTAGAGCACTGGAGACTAGCAGGGCATAGCGAGAGATCAAAGCTGATATGTAGGTGTAAGGAAGCAAGGTTCTCACACCCACTCCTTACCTGTGTCGGGGACTGCACCTGCTCCCCTTTCCTCCTCTCAGCATTACCCTCTCCGCTGCCGGGCTCCGTGTCAGCCGAAGCTCTCACACGCGGCCGCCATCTTGGCCGGTATACGCGCGGGACGGTCTTACACTGCGCGCGTTCCCGGCCATAATTTATTTACTGCACAGACAGTTCAGCCACGCCCCCGGCACTTTCTCCAGCCATACTCACACCCCCCTGCTCCCATCTGATGCTGCTTCAACATCTCAGTGTGCACCTATCAGCTCATGCTCCACGGCACACCTTTGCTCCAACTACCTCTCTGATTGTGTCTTCCACCTTTATTACCCCAATCTTTCCCTGGAGTCATTGCTCTGCATAGACTCAGCTTACCTTGTGTGGATTCTCTCACTGGCTTGTGTTTGTGATTCCTAGATTTTGACTCGGCTTGACTTACGACTCCTCTCCTGGCTCTAGACCCCGGCATCCTCATCACTATGCTGTTTCCCTCCGCCCTCGACCTCGGCTTGGCCTTCTACTATCCGGACCTCTCCTTGACCCTCGGCATTGGCACCCACTATGAATACTCTCACTCCGGATACGACAGGTACCGCTATACCATACTAAGTCTCCTGGCCTGTCTACGCAAACTACCACACTCCGGACATGCTTCCTCTGCTGCGGGTGTGTGTTACTCACATCCCACCTCAGAACAGGGACGGGTTGGTCTGTGGCTAGCATTACCGTGACAGTAGGGAAGAGCAAATGAGTGGAGACCCTTGAAGGTAAGGAGTCGAACTTTGTTGGTGCTCCGAACTTTGGTCCGAAAATGGGAGGGATTTAAGGAGGAGATGAGCAGAAACTGTTTTGGGAGAAAGTGAAATTATCCCAGAATTCTGGATAGATTACAACACTGGTTACAAGACAACCTACATCACATGGCGGGTAGGAGCAATACCAGAGTAATTCCATCCAGTTAGCCCATTAAGGCTGTTAACCCCCGATAGTAATTAATAGTCCCCAGAGGGGGGCTACATAAGAAACCTGATTAACAAGCTTCTTGGATTTGACACAAGCAGAAAATACTTTACTGTCCAAGCAAACTTCTTCCATTTTGCGATGCCAGTCAAATGAAAGATAATTAATCTAGCTTTTGCATTTGTCACAGATCATTAGACAAGAATTTTTCCACCACCTCAGAATTGGCAGAGAATTTGGTAGCAGCTTAAAGTAAAAAAGAAAGACGGTCTCAATCCCAAATAACATGGGACATTAAATTATGACACTGGTAAATGAAGTGAAAACAGTAACATACATTATTTCCCCTGATGTTAATGCATTTCCCCAAAGATAATATTACTGTATGCAAAAACAATGGCCGGAATACATCTCATTAGAATAGTCTTAACGCCACGATATTGTACAGCTGCGGCCGCCTTTATCCTAATGCGGCCGTAGCTGCATCGCTCTGACAAGACGCGGCCAGATGCGGCCAGATGCGGTCTGTTTTCTTTTTTTCCGTAGCGGTTTTCAGTATGTTAGCGCTCGGATTTTTAGCGCTGTCTGCTATACTGCAAAACCGTCTAAAAACACAGGTGGGCATTCACGAGCTGTTGTCTTAAAAGTCTAATAGCAATTCAATCTACCGTACAGTACAGCCGTACATTCTCTGCAAGTCTGTGTGCGCGCGCAGTACTGTAATTGTAAAATAAAACGCATAGGCGTGTTACAGTATCACATTTTCGGCACATACAGCGCTCTCCCTCTTGCCCCCGCACACACACAAGGCTAAAGTACTATTTCAACTTCTTATCTACTTCTTATCTACAGTACACATCTCCCACACCATTCCTTGGAATTTATGGATTTCTGGCTTCAATCTTCCCGAACGTGTCATCACATTCCTGCATGTATAACGTACAGAGCCTGGTGTCACATTTCTGCGCATGCGTGTATAACTTCACATTCATTTAGAAGTTCAAGTCTGAAAAAAAAAATATTTGTGTGTATGGTTTTTTTTTGTTTTGTTTCCAGACAAGTGCCTGCATAAAAATTCTTGATATTCTGATATTCAGTTGGCACTGTAGCATTTTAATGCGACACTAGTCATGCACATGCTTTATTTATGTGATTTTTATTTATTTGGGGATGTGGGTGTGGGGATCAAAACATTACGATGACCTGTTGAAAATATTTCTTTGAATGACAGTACAGGTAATCCTTCATGCAGCTTTACCCCCCTCCCCCCCGCACACACACACAAGGCACAAGGATTTGATTTCAACTTCTTATCGACACAGACCATTCATTTTCCAATGGTTGACATTGTGTTTTTTATCGTCCCGAGCCTGGTGTCACATCTTTGCGCCTGCGTGTAATTCTCTTTGGGACCTTGTTGATTATTAATGCGCATGTATGCCATTGACGAGGATGACATGACAACCCCGTCAAGACCACGCCAGGAGACAACATAGACAAGGCGACCAAGACAGGAGGAAAGCATCCTCACAGACAACCTACCCTCGCCCTCCGCCACAAGCACACCCGCTCCCAGAAGCACACCTGCTCTAAGAATCCCACCCACATACACTTGCATTGAGACGGTGCCCGACATCTTCTTGCGCGACCTGTCCCAGCCAGTCAGGGAGAAGTATACGTTTGCAAGTGGTGGTGTAGCCCAGAAACATGCCATGTACATTTTCAAGCACCACGTGCCCTATGTGGTGTACTGCGGGTTGGCCCACAATGTAAAGTACGAAGGGAATCGCGCCGAAAAGGCTCTTCCCGAAAATTTAAGAAAGACTATTGTGGAGGAATTGTGGTGCTATTTTACAATTGACGATCATTTAATGAAAATCATGAGAGACTCCATAAATGGCATTTTGCGGCATACAAGGCATCATCCCTGGAAGGACGATCTGCTGGGGATCAAATTCGCTGCGTGATTGGATTGTATTCATACTGTCAATGTTTTTACTTACACCATACACCTGTAAATGTTTTCAATTGCTGTAACTGTACTTCAATTAAAAAAATGCTGCTTGTTTTAAATTGTATTCTTCAATGTTTTTACTTACAGTACACCATGAATGTTTTTTTACTTACTCCACCAATAAAAAAAAATGCTGCTTGTTTTAAATTGTAATTGTTTCATTGTGTCTTCTTGGGGGGGGTTGTTTAACTAGTACTGTCGAAGTGTGTGCAGGATTACGGTACAGTAGTTACTGTAGTAAACACAAGAATTTTGCATTTCAATGAGGCATGAGGCATATTGTACAGTACTGTACTGTACTGTATACTGTAGACATGCACATTACATCAAAACAGTATTAAAATGCACTATTAGTATTATTATTAGAACACACATACTGTAATACATGTACAGAATAAATGCATACTTTT